>NC_090026.1:124914751-125214751 GCF_037176765.1 Anolis sagrei | reverse complement strand
TGCAGATGACCCCACTTTGATGGCCGAAAGCAAGGAGGAGCTGAGGAGCCTTCTAATCAAGGTGAAAGAAGAAAGCGCAAAACCTGGGTTGCAGCTAAACATTTTAAAAAACCAAGATTATGGCAACAAGAATGATTGACAACTGGGAAACAGAGGGAGAAAATGTGGAGGCCATGACAGACTTTGTATTTCTAGGTGCAAAGATTACTGCAGACGCAGACTGCAGCCAGGAAATCAGGAGACGCTTACTTCTTGGGAGGAGAGCAAGGACCTATCTCGATAAAATAGTGAAGAGTAGAGGCATCACACAGCAACGAAGATCCGCATAGTTAAAGCAATGGTATTCCCCATAGTCACCTACAGATGTGACGATAAGGAAGGCTGAACAAAGGAAGATAGATGCTTTTGAACTGTGGTGTTGGAGAAAAGTTCTGAGAGTGCCTTGGACCCCCAGAAGATCCAACCAGTCCATACTTCAGGAAATAAAGCCTGACTGCTCATTGGAAGGAAGGGTAGTAGAGGCCAAGATGAAGTACTTTGGCCACATAATGAGAAGACAGGGAAGCTTGGAGAAGGCAGTAATATGGGGAAAATGAAAGGAAAAAGGAAGAGGAGTCAACCAAGGGGTAGATGGATGGATGGCATCCTTGAAGTGACTGGACTGACCTTGAAGGAGCTGGGGGTGGTGACGGCCAACAGGGAGCTCTGGCGTGGGCTGGTCCATGAGGTCACGAAGAATCGGAAACAACTGAACGAATGAACAAAATATTTTGCTATAATCATACTTTCATTATTCTGTTTGACAATAATGTTAGGTATCTCTACTTGAATCAATATTCTCAAAAGAAGCAGTTTTGGGGCAATTTTTACTGGAAAGTTAGAAATATTCAAAATATTGACATACACATTAAAACATAGCAATTGAAATATTAAGTATCTATTTTACTGATACCATTTATAGTCAGCTGATACTTACTGTTCAAAACAATATTCGTTTTTAATTAATAAAACATTTTTGTATCTCCTGTTAATTTACTGGGTACTGTGTTGCATCCCAGATCAGGAAACGAAACCATAAGATTAAATCCACCACACTGGACTGTAGGAAAAACAATCCTTTTTTATTGATGAACAATTGGTTACAAAAGAAAGGTAAATGCAAAGTCAAAAAGCCACAATAGAAACACAGCAGTCAGGAAAATCTCTGAACTTGAGCAAAATTTCAAAAACCACAATACAAGAACCAGGAACCTGTTAGCCTCTCGCTAACCATGTACTTGAAAACTAGAAGCCTCTGGGATTACCAGCCATGGAACACAGAAATTCTACCAAGGCACAGCCGCAGTCCAAAACGTTGCTTGATCTAACGAGACACCCGAAAGGAGGCCCCTTAAACCAAAGAAACTATTCCTTGAAATGCCCCTTGACTTTGAAGCCTGGGCCTATGTCTCCTGTAATCTATTTGATCTTCGTAGAAACTGTGAATCACTCCTGTCTCTAGCTATCTGTTCCCTTTGGTCCTCATTAAAAAACCCAGGTGGAGACCTATCACAGCTGGATTCCAAAACATTTTCATCCAGCTGTTCAGTTTCACTTTCCTCGCCACTGACCTCAACATCAACAACAGTTTCAACACTGTCAGGGAGAGATACATGTTCAGTGGCTTGCTCAGTTGCAGAAATTGGGGCTGGGGCTCAGGTTCACACAGATCAGGCTGAACCCCAACATACTGTTTCGTTATCTGGGCAGAGGTCAAAAGGAGGTGCTAGACAGAGAAGGACAGTGTTTTACAGGGTGAGGGGGTATAAAGAAGTAAAATCATTTCCCCCTGTTCACCTGTTATTCCTCCCACCCATGTCACTGTCATGGAAACAACCCTCGTTTATTAAATGGGAAATGGGAAAGGGAAATAACCAGCGAAAACAGGGGAAATTATTTTCCTCCTTCACCTCTCATAAAATGAACTATCGTTCTCTGTCTAGCACCCTCTTTTGGCCTCCACCCGGATAATAGAATTTATTTATTTATTTATTTACAGTATTTATATCCCGCTTTCTCTCACCTCAAGGGGAACTCTGAGCGGCTTTTCCTGTTGATTACCTTTTTGATCATGGTTTCCCTTTGTTTGTTGTTACACCCTCAGTTTTACTTCACGTAAAGCAACAATTTTTATGAAGTTCCTAAGACTTTAATTTTTTTTCTGTAATGTATAGTTATTTTGTATTTGTTTTCTGTCTCTGTTAGATGATAAGCCAGTTTAGGCAAGACATGTCTTCTGTTTCTTTAGACTAATAATGAACATTACTACTGAAATCCTTAATCGAATTTCCCTTCCCACTTCTTAATTATCTTGGTTCTGGAAAATGAAAGCAGAAAGATTGCTTTCCTGAGGCTGTTATTATAGTTTAGAAACATGTCTGCTTCTTGGAGTATAGAAAAACGATTTTAGAAATTATGCAAAGCTATTTTCCTTGTCAGAATAGTACTCAACCTATATTAAGCTCATTCTGTACATGGTTGTTAAGGATTTTTTTCAGTGTTGTAAAGTAAGGATGATGATTGTATAGCCCTTCAACAATTATTGAATTGCAACTCCCAGCACTCCTACCTATTAGCTGGTTTGGGTTTCTGGGAATAGCTGTTCAATGAGATCTGAAAGACCACACAATTCTCATCCCTGTTCTTAAACTTAAAAAGATGCTGGAACTGTTTAAATGTGAAATTCTCAAGCACCAGTCAAATCTCAAAGTTGGCATTGCAGAAATAGACTCCGTGGCTACATTTTTGCATTCCATTTCAATCAACAGGATGGAGGGCATTCAAATGCATATGGGGATTGTGGTGGTGTGAAATTGATGTTTCTGAAAGTGGTTTCTTATGGCAGCCAGGAGTCTTGTGCAATTACTCCACAGTTTCACTGACTGGATTGTAACTGTAGGCGTTTGAGTTCTTCCTGCAGTCACTAGAAACCAAATAAATCTCTTCTGTTGGCCTTAACATCCGCAATATATTCAGAAATATGTCTGATATCATGGCTTGGATATTTCATAATTCTTTCCTTGCCTGAAAGGGAATATTCTTGTCCGCATGTTGCAGTGTTGTTTTCCCCTCAGTTATGTTCCCAAGACCACAGGCGTCTTGGAAGATTGTCAGGAGCTCCTAAATAGCAGATCAGAGATGGTGGGCAAACTTCCCTGAATGACAGCTTGTCTAATGAACTCCCCTGCAATGTGCCACTGAAGGAAGAAAAATTCTCAGAGAGACAGCAAGGTTCAATATGCTGCTTTAGTAGCTTTTGCAAACAGATAGTGTAGCATAGTTTGTGTCAAGAGAGCTGAAAGGATTCCTTTGATATCAAAAATGTGGCTAACCCAAAAGTAACATATATGTTCAACAAGTTTAGGGCTCTTGGCATTGACATCCATTTATCATTTTTAAATGTTAGATTTTGAAACCCTTGTTCGTAATTGATACACTTTGATCCTCTAGGTCAGGGGTCCACAAACTTTTTAACAGAGGGCCAGGTCACAGTCCCTCAAACTGTTGGAGGGCCGGATTATAATTTGGAAAAAAAATGAATGAATTCTTATGCACTCTGCACATATCTTATTCGTAGTGCAAAAAAGAGTGTGGTGGAGGCTCAGAGTGTGGTGAGCCTCCACCACACTCTGGGGCAGAGAGTTCCACTGCTGAACGGCTCTCACAGTCGGGAAGTTTTTCCTCATGTTCAGATGGAATGGAACATGAGTATTTCAATTGAAAGTGTGGGCCTGCTTTTGACTGATGAGATAGGATTGTTGTGGTTGTTGTTGTTTCAAGTAATTTCAGACTTAGGTTGACCCTGAGCGAGGGCCAGGTAAATAACCTTGCAGGGCCATTCTGGCCCCCGGGCCTTAGTTTGAGGACCCTTATTCTAGGTACTTTGAACCTCAGTCCACAGAATCCATGTTTCTTGACCACTGGAGCTTTTGGGAGTTGGGACTCCAAAGACTGAGAACCGCTTGTTTTTAGCACAAAGGGTTTCTCCATAGTTGCTGAAAAGAAATGAAATTCTATGTGCAGGATTGCCATAAATACCAAATTATCAAAGAGCATCTGTCCAAATTACAAGTCCACACAAACCTTGTAGGTGTATAATGTGAAAGATTAAAACCTCTTATTCTACAGTGAATGCCACAATAATTTTGTCAGTAAATTTGAAATACTCTAATTTGATTTCCAATTTTGTAGGTTGGAGAGTGTGTTGAATTTTGCTGTCAGATTACGAAGAATGTGCCTACATTGTAGAATTAATACAATTTGACACCACGTTAACTGACGTGGCTCAGTGCTGTGGAATCATGGGATTTGTATTTTGATGACGCACCAGAATTCTTTGGCAGAGAATTGTAAAATTACAACTCCCATGATACAATAGCATTGGGCCATGGCAGTTAAAATGGCATCAAACTGCATTGGTTCTACAGTGTCGATGCACCTTTAGGGTCACTATAGGTCACAAATGACTTGAAGGCACACAACTACACTAGAAATACTGGTTTGGCCATAAGTTTCCTTGCTGGTATTCATTTAGGTTCACATGTAAATAAAGCATACTGACCTGTCTCACTGGTTTCTGCAAACTGATGATGCTTGTGGCATTTTGAAGTACAGTGCTTTGAATGTTAAATGTTTTCAAAAAAGGGAGCTGTGGTTGAAGTCAGCAGTAAATAATGTTTGGTATCATTTTCCTGATCAGCTGCGCTCTCTGGCATTCTTTTGCCTGGTTGGGTTAGTAGGAGGGATGGCCTTTTACACTCTGACCAACACGTAGACTAGCCAGAAGCCTACTATGAAGAATCTGCATTGCACTTTTCACGTAAAATAACTCACAATCACTCTGATCTGAATGATGTGGTTAATACAGGGCCAATGGATGGTAATCTTATCTCCTCTTGTGTCATCTTGTTGGCTACCTTTCAGTTTGGCACCACTTTGATTGCCATGGCTCAATGTTATGGAAGCATGGGATTTGTAGTTTGGACAGGATCCTTGGAGAGGTGAGAGACTTTATTATATTAGACGCATGCCCTTCCTGGCTTATAAAAACATCCAGAGGAGGACTGAGCAAAAGAGGAGTATTTTGGAGGAGTAGTACTTACATCTCAACTGCCTTTGTGAAACCTTGTTAAGAAAAACATCTTGCTTTGCTGCTTGGATTTTTTTTTAAAAGGCACTGTGTACTCAAACAAATATACAGTTGATTTTTACGTAGATGATAATTTCTGTATTTATTTACAGTGAGCCTTTCCATGTCAATACTTTTTCGACATTTATATGCTCTGAAATATTGAGCTCCATTCCTTCATTTTAGATCAAGGGTTTGGTTGTACTGCCTGGATTTTTTCCCAGTACATTGGTTTGGAACAGGAGTGTAACAGGAAATACTGCAGAGTCTGTGCATGCATTACATTCCTTTCCCGCCCTGAGAGAGGGGCCAACAAACAAAGCTTTCTTCTAGGAAAAAGAGACAAGCTGCACAAAGTTCAGCAGCAGATGCAGCCACAAAATCCAAACTTCCTTTTCTGCAGAAGGGAAAAAAATGCAGCTATGCTTAACCAAAGTAAGGAAAGAAAATGGAAAAAAAATGGGAGAGAAAGAAAGAATTAGTGTTGCCTATTTGAGATCTAAAGCTGGCAGATTTTCTCCCACCTTCATTTAGCTGACATTCCTCTAGGAAATTTGCTTGCTGTGTGGAGGCGTCAGGAAGGATATATGTAGTAGTATAGTTTCTACAGTACAAAATAGAGGATATGGTGAAATACATACAGGCTGCCCTCCATATTTGCAGGCTGAACTTTTGCGGATTTGTTTATTCACAGGTTCGCTCTGCCTAGGAATCTCCAGAGTAACTCTATGATCAACTTCTGACCACAGCATTATACTGGAGGACCTAAAAATTCCTAGAGAAAAATTGTCTAGGAATTTCTGTGTCCTCCAGCACAGTCCTATTGTCAACTTCTAACAATAGTTTAGTCCTGGACGACCTGGAGACCCCTACATATGTTCTCCCAGGTTGAAAAACGGATTTTTTTATTCGTGGTTTTTCTATTGTCATGGGGGTCATGTACCCCTATGCTTTCAAATTTAGTATCCTTTAGTGATCATAATGGTGTGCAGTTATTTGGTCTGATGTGGAAGTCTAAACAACATATTAAATAGTTGATGTATTAGATGCAATTGTCAGTTTTATTCAACGAAAGCTCAGATTAGGTCATATAAGATCACTGGTCCTTCTAACTCAGGCCCCTTCTACCCTGCCATATAATCCAAATTATCAAAGCAGATAATCTACATTTGAACTGGATTATACGAGTCTACACTGCCATATAATCCAGTTCAAAGCAGATAATCTGGATTTTACATGGCAGCGTAGAAGGGGCCTTAGTATCCGTACTGTCTTTTAGTAGTTGTCCAGGGTTTTATTTATTTAATTAAAACATTTATATTCTGCCCTTCTCACCCCGAAGGGGACTTAGGGCGGAGCACAGCATATATACGGCAAACATTCAATGCCAGGACATAAATTCTTATATACATACATAAACATTAAAAACATTTATCATAATATTAAAAATACACCATTTAAAACAGTCGTAGTCATCCACGTCAAATCTAATTGGCCTGATAATCTTTCCTATGGCTGCTTTATTGCCCTGTCCTGAAAGCTTGGTCCCACAGCCAAGTTTTTACCATCCTTCTAAAAGACAGGAGGGAGGGGGCCGACCTGATCTCACCAGGAAGGGAGTTCCATAGCCGGGGAGCAATCATCGAGAAGGCCCTGTATCTAGTCCCCACCAATCGTGCCTGTGACAATGGCAGGACAGAAAGCAGGGCCTCCTCCTCGGATCTTAATCTCCGCAATGGTTCATAGTGAGAGATGCGTTCAGACAGGTAATTTGGGCCAGGGCCATTTAGGGCTTTATAGGCCAAAGCCAGCACTTTGAATTGTGGCTGGTAGCAAAGTTACAGCCAGTGGAGCTGGCGTAACATGGGAGTTGTATGCTTCCTGTAATCCGCCCCAATTATTAACCTGGCTGTCTCTCGTTGGACTAGTTGAAGCTTCCGAGCAGTCTTCAAAGGCAACCCCACGTAGAGTGCGTTGCAGTAGTCTATCCTACATGTAAGGTGAGCAATGACCACTGTGGCCAAGTCAGACATCCCAAGACAAGGAACTTTATCCTTAACTGAAGATACCAGGAACGGAAAGTTTTACCTTTTTCATACAATCCATGCTTATTATTACTGAGCTACGGATCTTCTCCCATTGCTTTTGAAAATTAAAAGACTATCTACTGCCTCAGAAGGTTTGTTTCAAAGGTTTGGTGTTCATTAAAGTAAACTCAGTTGAGCTATATGGAGGTTATGGAACCCATCCATGTAATATCAGATGAGTCTTGAGCATCAGATGCTTCCTCTCACCATATCAGCTAAGACAGTACTATTTACATTTAAATCATTAGCCATCCTATATAGATGAGAGTGTGAACTTTTCAACCTGCAGACAGTTCTTGTGAACTTCACACTCTGATACGCATACTCCCAAAGGAGCATTTGCACCATGGAGCAGCAGTTAAAGGGCAGCCACTCTATTACCACCTTTACAATCCATAACTTTCTTACAGTTACAGAAATAATGCATTCCATCCTTTCCAAACTGAAAAATATTTTGAGTTAAAAATTAAGAATATAGTCTTTTGGTGTCTCAATGTACTTCATTTAACTTGATATATTTTTTCTAGTGAATGGGAAACAGGATGCACATGTTGAACTCGCCAGTTCTCTAATGCTTATTTAGCCTTGGGAATATATTACATAATTTATTAACTATTTGACAGAAAGGGGAAACGGGAAAGAAACGGAACTGGATTGCAGATAGTATTGTTGTATCAAGCTTTTCAGCCACTGTTAATAATGTCCTTGAAATTGAATTGAAGTTGCAGGAAAAGAAAAGCACTTTTCTATGTGGATTGAGAGAAATGCTAAGAGTACGTAGGTGAGCTGAAATATGTGCCTGATTGCTAGCTATTGATTAAAATGGAAGGTTAGCAGCAGTCTTGATGAAAATCAATTGTTGCTCAGCACTGAAGTGACTTGAAAGTAGTCATTGTGGATACTGAGCAATGTGAGAGGGTTGTACTTCTTTATGGCCTTCACAATTAAGGCCTTTTCTAAGGTGGGACTTACTTTTCCATGGTACACATTAATATAGAAGCTAAACCTGAAGGATTTCAGGTGCTAGCCTTAACTACAGTAAATCCATTGAGTTAGGAGATTTGCATAAGTGTTGATTTACCATTGAACAGATTATTGTAATTAGCTATTGAATTTATCACATCATTACCTAGATTCAGCAGGCCCGGTCTATGGACAATCAGCCCTGTCTGTATCCTTGGATTCTGCACCCACAGCTTGAAAATATCCCCCCCCCCCCCGGCCACCCACCCCACCAAAAAACCCCAAAGCAAACCATGGTTTTGCCTTTTTATATAAACAACAGAATTTTACCATGCCATTGTACTGTATATAATAATGGGATGTGAGCATCTATTGATTTTGGTATTCACGGGAGCCCAGGAACACAATCCCAGCAGAAACCAAGATCCCATTGTATGTATATTTAAAAGTGGAATTCATGCATGATGTGTATGAAAAATTGGTCCAGAATGTGGTTGGTGATGTTTGTTCAAGCTTGTTTTGAAAATACAGCAGAGTCTCACTTATCCAACCTTCGCTCATCCAATGTTCTGTATTATCCAATGCAGTCTGGCTCCCGCCTGGAATAATGTCCAGGGTGGGAGAAAGAAAGAACATTTGTCTGTTTTGGTGCTAAATTTGTAAATAAAGTAATTACTACATGATGTTACTGTGTATTGAACTGCTTTTTCTGTTGATTTGTTGTAGAACATGATGTTTTGGTGCTTAATTTGTAAAATCATAACACAATTTGACATTTAATAGACTCTGATGGACTTTTCTTAAGATGACAACTTAAATTTACAATTGTTTTAATGTTTTTAATTTTTTGTGATGCTTTTATACTGTTTTTATTTAATCTGTATATCTATGTTGTTGTTAGCCATCCTGAGTCCCTCTGTGGAGGTTGAAATGTCCTAAATCTATATAAATAAAAATGTCATGTTCATTATGGGATTAACATAACTCAAAAACCACTGGACAAATTGACACTAAATTTGGACACAAGACACCTATCAGGCCAACAAGTGACCACCCCTCATAAAAACACTGAAAAACACAGCAGAAGAGACTTAAAATGCCAAAAATTAAAAAATACATTACAACGCATGTGCAAAACTACACATATATACTCAAACACACATATATACACAAATATATACACATATACACACACAATTCAACAATTTTTTTCTATTACAGCCTGAGATTATATTTCTTAGACATCCTAACAAATGAATTTTGGTTTGGAGGCTACATGTGATTGTGTGTAGTTTTTAAACTAAAATATAAATAAGATGTATTGGCAGATTGATTAATGTTCTAATTGGAGATGAAATGTGCATTTATAAATCAGATTGTAGCAGCAGCAGGAGAGAAGCCCGCAGGGCTCTTTTGGTTGCTCAACTACGAGTATAATTGTGCCCTACTTTATAAAAATGAGTGTTGAAATGCGTCTTCTTGATAACAATTTTAACACCAGGTTTGGTGGGTGGAAAATAGTTTTAGAATACACAAGGAGATTCCTTCCAGAGATTTCCTCTGTCTGTGTTGCTGGCTTTGTTAAGTCATTGCAAGGTGGCTTTATGAGACCACACACGTTGATTGTCTTGGGTAACACAATAATAATGTAGAGATCATATGGGTTGTATTGTATTGTCGAAGGCTTTCAGACTTCATTACCTCTGAGGATGCTTGGCATAGATGCAGGCAAAACGTCAGGAGAGAATGCCTAGAACATGGCCATATAGCCCGAAAAAACCTACAACAACCCATCATATGGGTTCATTGGTCTGATAACGAGGTTTATTCTTAGGTAGGTGAAGTGCAGCAGCTGTACCACACAACAACTTTTACTTGAGTTTGTTTCTGATGTAATGCAATGGGTGAAAATGTTAGTGTGGAATACAAAATACAGGTGGGTTTTTAAAGCAAGGTTTTGTAAGCTGGTGGGATTCTACCATTTTTCCGTAGCAGGAAACGTTAGAAACAGGATTGCTGCCTGGGTGTTTCTAATCTGCGTCTGCAGCTAGGTCACTAAAAACAGTAGGTGGGTCTTCAAGCAAATTGCATCATTAGCACCTTGTAATCTTGGGTAAGATGAAGCAACCATTCCTTTTGTATTCTGTCTGGGAAGTATGTTTGCTCCGGATTGACCTCACAGCAATGAACTACAGAGTTAGTTGCTGAGTAGCTATTGTGGAGTTAATTTATAGCAGGGTCCCTGTGAACAGCCACCCTGTAGCATAATGGAAATGTTAATGGGGAAGTTCAGAGGGTGCTTGGGAAAGGCAGCATAGGTGGCAGAAGAGCACACATTTCCTGTTATCTACTAGCCAGGTTATTAGATCGACTGGAAAGTCCCTTCCCTGGAAGGAAGGAATATTTCTTCTGAATTGTTTTGTTTATTTTTAGGCAGTATAGCCAAAATGACACATGCTTCTTTAATCTAATAGCAAGGTTATTAGGTTGGCTGGAAAATCCCTTGTTGAAAAGAAAGGATTTTTCCTTTGTTTCTTTTTAAAACCTTCCTACGCTAACACAAAAGAGACAAAACAAAACCTCCCCTGGCACCTCAGGCATCACTGAAGCTTGATGTGATATTAGGACATGCATGTAACTTGAAGGCATCTAGAAGCCAACATGGCTCCAGAGATGAGATGAATGCTCTCCTCTTTTCCAATATGGGGAAAAGGTAGTGTGGATAGAGACATTGGATAAAGGCTGGACTACAAAGCCACTGTTAAACGGGGTTACACTCACTCCCTGAAGACGCAGGTTCGCAGCTTGGGTGTGGTCCTGGATTCATCGCTGAGCCTGGATCTCCTGGTTTCGGCGGTGACCAGGGGAGCATTTGCACAATTAAAACTTGTGTGCCAGCTGCGCCTGTACCTTGGGAAGTCTGACTTGGCCACGGTAGTCCACACTCTGGTTACATCTCGTATAGATTACTGCAACACGCTCTACATGGGGTTGCCTTTTAAGACAGCCCAGAAGCTTCAAATGGTCCAGCGTGCGGCAGCCAGGTTGCTAACAAGAGCGGGGCTCAGGGAGCATACAACTCCTCTGTTGAATCCGCTCCACTGGCTGCCAGTCTGCTACCGGGCTCAATTCAAAGTGCTGGCTTTAGCCTATAAAGCACTAAACAGTTCTGGCCCAGTCTGTCTATCTGAACGCATCTCTTCCTACGAACTCCCCAGGAACTTAAGATCGTCTGGAGAGGCCCTGCTCTCGATCCCACCTGCTTTGCAGGCACGTCTGGTGGGGACGAGAGACAGGGCCTTCTCTGTGGTGGCCCCCTGGCTGTGGAACTCCCTCCCTAGGGATATTAGATCAGCCCCCTCCCTCCTGACTTTCCGAAAAAGAGTAAAAACTTGGCTGAACCCTGGAGTAAACAGACAAACTGGAGTTGGAAATTGACCCAGGAACGGCCAAGGCAATGTAATGGATGAAGATTTGAATGAGAGGACGTAGTTTCTTTTTAAATTTTTTATTATGCACTGTCATTTATGTTTAATTGCACTTGATGTTTTTGCTTTATTAATGTATGTATTTTGTTTCGACATCGAATTGTGCCGACTGTGTATACTGCCCTGAGTCGCCTTCGGGCTGAAATGGGTGGGATAGAAATAATGTAAATAAATAAATAAATAAAAATAGAAACAAACATGAAGGAGGATCAGGATATTTAGGCCCAAACTTTTTTTTTATTTTACTCAACAGAGCCACAGTAAATCAGCTTGCCAATTATAGCATACACATTGCCTTTAAAAAAAAAAAAAAACCTTCACTGAAGATTGCATCTTCTGTTATTTAAGATGAGAAATCAGTGTAGCCTTTTGATGAGCCTGGATAATTTAGCCCACCTCCCCTCCATTGTCATTTTCCTCAGGTGGAAAGCAGTGCATCTGAAGAGACTTTTCTGCTTGCATGGGAATTCTCTATGCAAGCTGGAACCCTGGAAAATTAGGTGTCTTGCTCATGTGGATCATCTCCATGTGAACAGGAACATTTCTTCAGATAAGTCATTTTCCAGATGAGGAAAGTGGTGAAAGAGTGGGAAAGGGCTGGGCTCTCCCCTCCGCTCCTGTCAAAAAAGTGTGATGAGTAATGCCTGAGCTGAGCTATTGTTACTTGCTCATACATGTGGTGCATACTTGGCTGCATGCCTCTCTTTTAGTATGTTTATCACTATGAAATATTATTTCCTGAATATTTTGGATACACCCAAATGCTCTTTATTGCAGGGTTGCCGTTCTCTGCTTAGTCAGTTGGCCGTTTCGCACTCTTAACTAATCTGTGTATAGAATTCTATAAATTTGTAGTGTATTTTGGAAAGGAAATGAGATGTACTTAGCTTTAAATGTCAGTATATTAGCTTTCCAACTTGACAGTGTCTCTAAGAAAATGTCTGAGTGGAGTGAGCACATTTGGCGTGGAGCAGTTACAAAATGGATGGAAAAGAAAAGGCGGGTTTTGCTGTTGTTATTCATTTGGAACCAGGAGTTCAAATATTGTGAATTGCAGTGTACTTTTTCAGAATGCCTTTTGCATTTTTGCTCGATGGATAGATATTTCTTTATACTGTGGTCTTGTGAGCCTTTGCCATTTTAACCAGATAGCATTAACGGGGCTGTCGTTAAATGAATTATTTATTTATTTACAGTATTTATATTCCGCCCTTCTCACCCCGCAGGGGACTCAGGGCGGATTGCAATGTACATATACATGGCAAACATTCAATGCCATAGACACACAACATATATAGACAGACACTCAGAGGCTATTAACTTTCCAGCTTCTGGCCACCAGGGGAGCTGTCGCTTCCTCATTCCTTGCATACTTCCTGGATATTTTTTATGGCCTCGTAAATCAGTTAATTTAGCCTCCCCACAAAGTGGTACCTAATTTTCCTACTTATTTATTTACAGTATTTATATTCCGCTCTTCTCACCCTGCAGGGGACTCAGGGCGAATTACAGTGTACACATATATGGCAAACATTCAATGCCAAAAACACACAACAGATATGGACATACAGTCAGAGGCTATTTAACTTTTCTGGCCGCCAGGGGAGTTGTCACTTTCATCGTCCATCTGCGACACTGATGAAGTACTTCCGCATTCCCCGCATGCTTTTGCTGGAGTGCTTTGCTGGAGTCTTTTTTATGGCCTCGTAAATTAGTTAAATTAGCCTCCCCACACATAGGTGGTACCTAATTTCCTACTTGACAGATGCAACTGTCTTTCGGGTTGCAAAGGTCGAGAACAAGCTACACAATTGGTTGGAAGCTCACTCCGACCCGGGCTGGCTTCGAACTCATAACCTTATGGTCAGAAGTGATCTTAATGCAGCTGATACAGCTGTGCCACAGTCCCGGTACTTGACAGATGCACAACCCGGGCTGGCCTCGAACTCATGACCTTTCAATCAGGAGTGATCTTAATGCAGCTGAGCTGCGCCACAATCCCGGAAGGTATAATATACTTCTAATATGCTTCCCTTTTTTTTCTATTCCCTTTCACATGACAGTTTGCTTCCTCATTTGATGGCTTATTACAAGGTGACTCGAGCGTGACAAATCTTGTAATACACAACCATGTTAAAGTAACAACTTGGAACTTAAAATACATACATTGCAGAAGGATGGGTATCAACTCAGAAAATAGTCGTTCTGAAGTTAATCAAAAGAATCCCGTTTGTACATTCAGTTTGAAAACTCATACCTCAAGGCAAATGTTTGGGTACATTCTATAGGTTTTAGTTGAATTGACTAGCTGTCACACCCTTACTTAAAAGAAAAAAAAAAGGGAATTATTGGCATGCACTTTATTTATTTATTTGCGTAACTTCTATCCCGCCCATATCAGCCTGAAAGCGACTCAGGGCGGCATACAAATCAGCAATAATTAGATGCCATATATAAAAATACATATATTGATCGGTTAAAAGCCAAAAATCACATCACAAATCACATCATTTATACATATGAATTCCATTTAATTGATTTAACTTAGAAATGTTAGTTTGAAACTTGACTGATTCACATGCACATGCATATGACCTTTAATTTTGAATATGTTTTAATAGTTTTGAACTGGGAATTTTAAAATACTGCTTGTATTTCATCCTGTTTTAATGTGTGCATATTTGTATATTTTAAATTGTATGCTAATGCATTTATGTTAAGATGCTTTGAGTCCCCTTTCGCAGAGATAAAGTAGGGTATAAATATAATAACAATAACAACAACAACCTGAAAATATTGTAGCACTATTAGAAATCAGTTCTCAAATATCAGTAATTGGCACTAATATGTAAGTACTATTTAAACATGGCTTGGTACATATAAAGTAGGAATGTGGTCTGATTCACTGTAGCGCAGTATGAAAAGTTTGACTAAAAATCCCCAGCACAAGAGATGTAGCTTAACAGTTTCAATCAAATATATGTATCTAAAAGGTGGTCAGTGGAAACAGTCACACTTAGCTCCAGCAGACAAGCGTCCTTTGTCCCACCCTGGTCATTCCACAGATATATAAACCCTTTTTCCTAGTTCCAACAGACCTCACCACCTCTGAGGATACTTGCCATAGATGCAGGCGAAACGTCGGGAGATAATGCCTCTAGACCAGTGTTTCTCAACCTGGGGGTCGGGACCCCTGTGGGGGTCGCAAGAGGGTGTCAGAGGGGTCGCCAAAGACCATCAGAAAACATAGTATTGTCTGTTGGTCATGGGGGTTCTGTGTGGAAAGTTTGGACCAATTCTATCATTGGTGAGGTTCAGAATTCTATTTCATTGTGGGTGAACTATAAATCCCACAACTACAACTCCCAAATGCTGAGATCTGTTTTCCCCAAACTCCACCAGTGTTCACATTTGGGGATATTGAGTATTTGTGCCAAGTTTAGTCCAGATCCATCATTGTTTTAGTCCACAGTGCTCTCTGGATGTAGGTGAACTACAACTCCAAAAATTCAAGATCAATGCCCACCAGACCCTTCTAGTGTTTCCTCGTGGTCATGGGAGTTCTGTGTGCCAAGTTTGGTTCAATTCCATCGTTGGAATTGAATACTCAGAATACTCTTTGATTGTAGGTGAACTATAAATCCCACCAACTACAACTCCCAAATGACAAAATCATTCCCTGCAACCCCACCAGTATTCAAATTCGGGCATATCGGGTATTTGGGCCAAATTTGGTCCAGTGAATAAAAATTCATCTTACATATCAGATATTTACATTACGATTCATAACAGTAGCAAAATTACAGTTATGAAGTAGCAACGAAAATAATGTTATGGTTGGGGGTCACCACGACATGAGGAACTGTACTAAGGGGTCGCGGCATTTGGAAGGTCGAGAAACACTGCTCTAGACCATGGCCATATAGCCCGAAAAAACTTAAAACAACCCAGTCCTTCTTTCTGTCATAAATGAATCCAACTATGTGGACACCAAACAGTCTCCAGGGAAAGCCATAGAACAGCCTCCTGGTTCTAACTTTAGTGACTTCCAGACAGGAAAGCTACATTTTAAATATGTTTTTCTTTTCATGTTGTAGATTGTCAGAAGTAATACATTTTATCTTAATGTAATGTTGTTACTTTTAAAGTAGTACATACATATGTGAATAGACTTGTGATAGTTCTTTTTTTAATCTGAAGAGCAAATCTTAATTAAGTGTCGCTTTTCTTTACAGTGTCCCAATGTAATCTCAGTTTGAAGAAGCAGAGGAGTCGAAGCATCTTTAGCACCTTATTCTGCTGCTTTCGTGACTACAATGTTGAGCCACCATCTTCCAACAGCACCAGTGTCCTTCCTCCATTGGTGGAAGAAAATGGCGGGCTTCAGAAGGTCAGCATTTCTTTAGCAAGGTTTCAAAAGTCATGTCCATAAAGCTTCATTCGCATGCTATCGTAACTAACCCACCTGTACACCAATACCCAAATTGTGACCAGAAGTCATGCTTTACCACTTTCAGTGCACTGAGAGAGTCACAGGAACAAAAACTGGACAGCCTTCCACACAGTTCATGATGATGATGATGATGGTGACTGGGCAGCGTGACATCTGAAGTAGATCTTCACGCTTTGGCCATCTCTCGGTTTCTTTTAATGCCAGCGTTTGGTTTTGTAGGCACAGTTACAAAATTAGCTGAAAAATCCATATAGCTGTTTCTTAAGATGAGTTATGAATCTAGTTAATCAGTCGACAAATAGTTACGGCTTAGTTCTCAGAGCACTTGAGCCAACCATCATGGGGAGAACCAAGGTGGATGGTAACCTTCTTGCTATCTGATGAAAATAAAGGCCGTTCCCCTAGTTATGAACAAAATAGGTTTCATTTGTTTGGAAGTCAGAACAGGTAGATTTTTATACATACATACACACACACAAATGACCGAACTTTGGATAGCATAGGGAAGGGTTAATACCCCTTGGTGTTTGTTTTGCTGTCTGTGCAGCATTCAACAAAAAGTGAAAGAAATCTACCTCTCACAAGGGAAATTCACTCTTGAAAGAGTTATCATGGGAGTGATCCTGGACTCTTCGCTGAGCCTGGAACCCCAGGTCTCGGCGGTGGCCGGGAGAGCTTTTGCACAATTAAAGCTTGTGCTTCTTTGGGAAGTCTGACTTCGCCACGGTGGTCCATGATCTGATTACATCCCGAATAGACTACTGCAACGCTCTCTACATGGGGCTGTCTTTGAAAACCTCTCGGAAGCTCCAATTAGTCCAGTGGTCGGTGGCTAGGTTGTTAACTGGAGCTGCGTACAGGGAGCGTACCACTCCTCTGTTGTGCCAGCTCCACTGGCTGCCGATTAGCTTCCAGGCACAATTCAAAGTGCTGGTTTTAACCTTTAAAGTCCAGAACAGCTCTGGCCCAGATTACCTGTTTGAACGTATCTCCTGCTATGAACCATCATGAAGCTTAAGATCATCAGGAGAGGCCCTGCTCTTGATCCCACCATTCTCGCAAACGCAGTTGGTGGGGACGAGAGACAGGGCCTTCTCAGCAGTGGCCCTCGGTCTGTGGGACACTCTCCCTAAGGATATCAGATTGGCCACCTCCCTCCTGTCCTTTAGAAGACAACTGAAGACCTGGCTCTGGGGCCAGGCATTCAATTAGAGGCCAGTGGCAATAAGAAAAGGAAATTTGGATTTTGCGATATGGATTCTCCCGGCTCGGCTTGGTTTTACTGGCATGTTAATCTATTAATTTATTGTTAAATTTTACGGATGATGTTGTATAATGTATTAAAATGATTTTATTGTGAATTGTAAATTTTATGGTATTTATACTGTTAGCATCCTCTGATGCTCATGTGAGGCCACGCTGAGTCCCCCTTGTGGGGAGAAGGGCAGGATATAAATATATGAAATAAATAAATAAATAAATAAGCTTTCTCACCAATCCTTGGATCCACAACAAGCCAATTTTTTCAAAATCTAATTATCACAGGAACAGAATGTGAGGTGAAATCTTCTGAACAGGGGCCCAGAGCGCCAAACAAACACTGCAGGGGTTTTAATCTTCCCTATGCTGTCCTACACCTATATATATGGCTGGAGTTGCACTTTAAAATGTACCTGTTCTGACTTACATACAAATTCAACTTAAGAACAAACCTACAGAACCTATCATGTTCATAACTTGGGAACTGCCTGTACTATTTACACTTGGAGTAGACCTGTGGAGTCAGTGGAAATTGTTGGCTTACTTGAGTGTTGACATAAATTGTACATCAGTTCAGTGGGTTTGCTATTCTTGGGAATACAAATTGGATGTAAGTCCTAGAAGGAGTGGCTAAATGTTACTCATTACACAGCAGTG
This sequence comes from Anolis sagrei, assembly GCF_037176765.1. Classification (NCBI taxonomy): domain Eukaryota; kingdom Metazoa; phylum Chordata; class Lepidosauria; order Squamata; family Anolidae; genus Anolis; species Anolis sagrei. The sequence continues at coordinate 125,196,676 of NC_090026.1, read as the reverse complement.
ACAGTATTTATTTATTTATTTATTGTGTTAGGAGCAAACCAAACGGTGGTATTGCATTTTTAACAAACAAACATACAAAACACAAAGTTTGCAAGCTTAGCAGTTGATTAAATGTCCTTTGACCAGTAGCTGGCCACTTGGAGTGTTACTATAAGAAGGTCCTCCATTGTGCATATAGCAGGGTTCAGGTTGCATTGCAGCGGGTGGTCAGTGGTTTGCTCTTCTCCACACGCGCATATCGTGGATTCCACTTTGTAGCTCCATTTCTTAAGGTTGGCTCTGCATCTCATGGTGCCAGAGCACAGTCTGTTCAGCGCCTTCCAAGTCGCCCAGTTTTCTGTGTGCCCAGGGGGAAGTCTCTCATTTGATATCAGCGATTGGTTGAGGTTCTGGGTTTGAGCCTGCCACTTTTGGACTCTCGCTTGCTGGGGTGTTCCAGCGAGTGTCTCTGTACAGTATTGACAGTATTGCTAGTTACATTACAAGAACAAAATGCCTTTGTTTAGTCCTCATCACCCAGGTAACATTGTTATTAAAAACACATTCCTTTTAAGCTTTGATCTATGCCAAATATTAGTAATCAAGCAGTACTAAGCTTGCTTTCAATGCATCTAATGGTTTCCTTCTGCTTTTCTTCTTAACTATTCCTATGTGTGGTTCACAGGCTGAGCCATTTAGTTCCTGTGAGACATAATTCTGTAAAGAACACTTGCAAAAGATATAAAGTTATACACACATACACAAATACTGGGTGCCTATGCAGAATAAGGTAGTGCATTACATGAAATAGGTCCACCTTCTAATCTAGTCCTATTCAGCTTGTCAGCAGTCGAGCCAAATGCTGTGTGTCATATATTCAAGCATGGCAACCACACTCTTGTTGCAGATACCAAGGACTTGCTTTGTAGGAATTACTCTCAAGAGATTTACATTTGCAAGAATTGTGATTCTTGGAAATGCTTCTGTTATACTAACTGATAATTTTTGTTGTTGTTGTTGTCATAATAAAGAATCTTTCTATTTTTTGCTAATTTCTTAAATTCTATATTGATTTTCTGTTGGAATAGTTCGGACTAATAAATATGACCATTTAGTTTCCTTTGTGTTTGGTCTTTTGAAATACCTTATTCTTACAGTAACTCTTTTCCCTTTCCCCCCCAGGGTGACCAGATGCAGGTCATTCCCATTCCAAGTGTATGTATTTTTATTCTTTTTATGTTTTTTTTAATTTTTGGATGTTTCTAATTTTGAATTGATTTGCTTTTGTGTTGCATGCTGTAGAACTGTTCTTTTTTTACTAACCTATAAGATGTTTACAACACAAGGTGTTTAGGATGAGAGTTGAGCATTGTTTGAATACAAATAATAGACAAGAACCAAAAGATGCATGTAAAGTTCAGTCTTGAGGCACTCATGAAACATTTGTCACAGAATTCTAATAATTGACCCCGAAGATAAGAGAATACCGTATATACTCGAGTATAAGCCGGCCCGAATATAAGCCGAGGCACCTAATTTTATCACAAAAAACTGGGAAAACATATTGACTTGAGTATAAGCCGAGGGTGGGAAATGCATCCACTATGGGTCAATTTCAAAATAAAAATAGATACCAATAAAATTACATTAATTGAGGCATCAATAGGCTAAATGTTTCTGAATATTTACATAAAACTGTAATTTAAGATAAGACTGTCCAACTCTTATTAAACCATTATTCTAACCTCCTTCAATGTAGATGTACTTATTATTAAAATAATAAATATAATAAAATAATAGAGTAAAATAATGAAAATGCAATAAAAACAGTAATAATAGAGTAAAATAATACATGTAGTAATAATAGAGTAAAATACTGTACATGTAATAATAATAATAAATAGATTAAAATAATAAATGTAATAATAATAGGGTAAAATACTGTAAATGTAATAATAATAGAGCAAAATAATAAATAGAATAATAATAGAGCAAAATAATGTAAATATAATAATAATAATAATAGAGTAAAATAATAAATGTAATAAAATAATACTAATAACAGAGTAAAAGAATAAATAACCTTGACTCGAGTATAAGCCGAGGGGAGCTTTTTCAGCCTTAAAAATGGTCTGAAAAACTAGGCTTATACTTGAGTATATACAGTATAATATACGTATATCCTACTGTTGGTTCTCTGTACATTTCTTATGTCCCAAGCGCAAAAACTATTTTAAAATTGCTTTGTTCCTGTTTTGGTCATTTTTACATCCATGGTTCCACCCTCCAAAAAAAAAGGGATGAGAATACAGGGCTTCTTTAAATATATTTGTTTAGGGAATACTCTTTTCCAGTTTTAAGTACTAACTACAGTACAATTTGTTTAACACAACAGTGGATAAATTTAAAGTGGATAGGGGATAGTTTTAATCCCCTCCACTTGTGTTTTGGGTCCACTACAAGCAATATTTTATCACTTCCAGCCACCCTTTTAGCCTTTTTTGTATGTTTCATAGGGTTCTTATCAGCAGAAACTGCTGAATTTGTGGCTAATTTTGTACTCCTTTTGACCCAAAGGTCATGCAAAAATGGATGAAGGGAGATAGATAGATAGATAGATAGATAGATAGATAGATAGATAGGAAACATCAGGAACCTCAAAATGATCTGTCCAGCTGTATGCATTTCCCTGCTCTTCTCTACCCCATTTCCTGTTGGGTTTCATGGTTTTGCTCAATGTGGCTGCAATCAATTGTTTACCATATATAGTGACTGCATAAAATCTTTCCAATGGATAAAAGTAATCCCCACAAACTGGCTGCTTGTAGTACTCCGCTGTGCATGGAAGAACTTATGACGTATTCCTCATCTTTTATGTTTGCCGATGTTCACTAGAAATATTTCCACCCAGGGCTCACCTTCAGAATAATATGCTCTCCATTTTCAGCAGTGTGTGTGCAGAGACTTAAATAATTTTCAGATAGTACTGACTGCAGCATACAGTATTTTGCACAGCAGTTCCCTTATTCAGCTGACTGATGTCTTATTATGTTGTGCTGTGGAGCGGGGGAGCCCACTTGTAGGCACTAGATGTCTGGCCAGGCAACAAAGGCCTTACAGTATAGATAAACCTTGTGTACACACTGTCCTTATTCTGATTTTGCTATGAATTGGGTGTTTCTGTGACTATTTTTAGTCTGTTTCCAGTTCCTAATTTTTGCATGTTATCCGCTCTTCCCACCTGGAACCGTATATAATTCCCATGATCACAAATCGTCCCTTCACTCCTTTAACCTTCCATTTCTCACACCCTTCTCTTGGGGCCATTAACCATTTTACCCAGCAGAAAATCTAGTTTTGTTGCTAGGTGGTCACTTGAGAGGGAGATGCCACTAGTCCCACCTTCCTGAAGAATGTACAAGCATGATAATGTGTCTGCACAAGGACTTATCACTTTCACACCTCTGAAATGTAATGTGCAAAGTGGTCCTCTCTATCATGTGGCATGATTTTAACGCTTTAAGTTGTCCAGCTACTCTCATAATGCCGTCTCTGCTTTTTTCGTCTTCTAATGCGGTGTCAGGTTTTCAGAATGCTGAATACAAATGGCTAGGTAATAAAGACTATTCACTGTATACTTAATTTTGGTTAATAAGTTGACTCTCTGTATCAGCCTTTTAACAATTCAGAATTGTTCCTGCCCTTCTTCGTTTTCAACATGACTTCTGAAAGATGCATTGGATATTCTGGATCATCTCCCCTGGAGTACTTCAATCCTCCTTGGAGAATAATTGTATTTACAACCCCATGAGCTATTTCACAACATGGCAGTGTGCTGTTAGGCATTTCATAATGTCATAGAAGCTTACAGAAGTGACCAAAGTCCCCTTATTTTGCCACCTAATATACGGGCTTTCTACTGGCTTGTGGGGAAGTTAATTAAGGATGACCTGTGATCAATAACTTGACTCACTAGAGAGAAAATAGTTTTCCTCCCTCACCACCCATGTTATTTCCAGTTATATGAGGAAATGGCGCCTGACCATCATGTGCCAGAATTTTAAGGCAGCTTCGTTTTCAGCTCAAGACTTGCCCCTACAAGGAGGAGGGGGGATTAAGTTACCATCAAAAAACAGGGCACTCCTTGCAAAAATAGTAGGTACTTGTTCACAGAGGGCAGTGAAGGGCCATGTGGTAGGTCACTTCCCTCAAGTAGCAATTGTCCCCTTTCTTAAGCATTTCCCAAAAATGTTGGAGAAAAAAACCTGATAGCTCAGGGGTTGCCAAAAAGGGTTTCCTGTTTTAGCTGTATATGAGAGAGGCCTTTAGGCATAGGCCATAATAACCACTCCTGTGGACTTAATTTATATTTGGGAACCACTTTTTCCATCTACCTTGCTTGATATTTGTGTTTTTAATTGATTTATGGTAAAATTCCACTAGGTTAGGAAGAAAAGTTGGCTTTCCATGCATTGTTGTTAGCCCAAAGCCAATCTCAGCTGCTGGTTGTAATGGGAAAGACATGAGGAATTCTTGTTTTACAATATTTTATCCTGAAGTCATAATTTTTCTTCAAAAATATTTTTATTTTTGGGATCTGTTGTAGCAGTTGGGAGTGTAGACTTCATTGGTTTTCATCAACCCTACAACTTGATGCTTCAGGTTGTACCAACCAAAATGATAACCTTTATGTCTGCATCATATGTGTACTGCTAATTACCATTTCAGTAAGGCTATGTTTCTAATATCTCATGATGTTCCTCTGTTTTCTGTTTAGCCACCAGCTAAATACCTCTTGCCTGAAATGACAATATCTGATTATGGGAAGAAATGTGTGGTTATTGATTTAGATGAAACACTAGTGCACAGTTCCTTTAAGGTATGTATCCCAGTCAGTATTCTTTGTTTTTGGCTGATGCTGTTATGAATTTGTTTGTATACATCAACCTGATGCCTTCCAGATGTGCTGGATTACTCCAATACAACTCCCATGATCCCACACTACACTTACAGTCCAACACATCTGGAGGGAGAGAGTGGAAACACACTCACACACATGTCTACCTTCCAGAAATATCTTGAAAAATTAAGATTAGGATCCTATGCTAGATATATCTGGAGGAGGAAGGTGCCTGTTTAGAATCCAAAAACAACTATATCTCTTGGTCAGATTGTCACAGCATCTAATGATGGTCTATAGATATGATTGACCCTCAGAGAAGATTTCCATCTTGCCTCAAACGTCTGTGGTTTTCAATGTAGCTGCTGGATATTTGATGAGAATTTAAGCAGTGGGCATGAAAGAAAAATATGGGAACCCGTTTCCAATATGAGGCTACGTCTCTAAGTATTCCATTTTCAGCCATAAAAAAGCTGAATGTACTTCAGCCAATGCTGGAATAGTTCCCAGGAGCCTTTCACATTTTTGGACCTGGTTTATGTAATTAAGAGTCTTCTCTTACATTTTTTCAGCATGGAAGAGAACTGCAGGATGGCTATATGTAAGGGAACAATGTGAGAAATGCAGATTGAATTCACAGTGTTTTTCTGTGTGAACAATTTCATACCATTGCAGGGCAGTTCGCACAAGTCCTGCTGTTCTTGATAATGAATTCCCTGGTACTGCTCTTTTCAAAGAGGGCTGTTGAGTTGCTTTTGCACTTGGAATTGGTATTCTCACAACCTCACCTGTTCGTTGTCAGTAGCGTTGTCATTTTGTAATAAATGTACCTTATTTTCCTTTACAGAATGTCTGCTGCTCATCTCTTTTTGGAGTAGTTTAGCTGATATAATTTAGTCATGACCTACTCTAGAGGCAGAAGCAAATTAATATTTATTATAAAGCTCAAAATATGTGTACATGGTGTTTATTTAAAGATGATACAATCATAGCATAACAGACTTGGGAGAGACCTCGTGGGCCATCCAGTCCAACCACCTGTCAAGCAGCAAAAAATTGCATTCAAAGCACTCCTGACAGATGGCCATCCAGCCTCTGTTTAAAACCCTCCAAAGAAGGTGCCTTCGCTACACTCCAGGGCAGGGAGTTCCACTGCTGAACAGCTCTCACAGTCAGAAAGTTCTTCCTAATGGTCAAGTGGAATCTCCTTTCTTGTAGTATGAAGCCATTGTTCTGCATCCTAGTCTCCAGAGCAGCAAAAAATAAGCTTGCCCCCTCGTCCCTATGGCTTCTGCTATTATATTATCTTTGTGTACATCTTTATTCAAGGATAATAAAAGAGAGTTGTAGTTCAGCATATATGGAAAGCACCAAATTAAAGAAGACTGACGTATTCCAAGGCAAACCTATCATAGTGTATTTTTAGCAAGATTTGTTCATAAGGAGTTTGCCATTGCCTTCCTCTGATGCTGAAAGAGTGTAACTTGCCCAGGCCAAGAAGTGATTTGAAACCTGGTCTCCAATGTTCAAAGCACTCTAAATGTGTGATTTTAATAATAATAATAATAATAATAATAATAATAATAATAATAATAACACTTTATTTGTACCCCACTACCATCTCCCCAAGGGACTTGGTGCGGCTTACATGAGGCCAAGCCCGCAATACATCAATAAACAGAACATCAATAAAATAAAACATCAATAAACAATCAATGCAATATAAATCATAATCATAGAATCAAAGAGTTGGAAGAGACCTCATGGGCCATCCAGTCCAACCCCCTGCCAAGAAGCAGGAATATTGCATTCAAATCACCCCTGACAGATGGCCATCCAGCCCCTGTTTAAAAGCTTCCAAAGAAGGAGCCTCCACCACACTCTGGGGCAGAGAGTTCCACTGCTGAACGGCTCTCACAGTCAGGAAGTTCTTCCTCATGTTCAGATGGAATCTCCTCTCTTGTAGTTTGAAGCCATTGTTCCATTGCGTCCTAGTCTCCAGGGAAGCAGAAAACAAGCTTGCTCCCTCCTCCCTGTGGCTTCCATAAACAAAATAGACAAATCACATAAACAAAATAGACAATATAGTGTTATGGTCTGAGTGTTGGACTGTAATTCTACCCGCTTAGTCATAGACATCCACTGGGTGACCATGGGCAAGTCATACTCTCACCCTTAGAGGAGAGCAAAGGTAAAGCTCATCTGAATAAATCTTGCCAAGAAAAGCCCATGATCCATTTTCGTTAGGTCATCGTAAGACGGAATGCCACTTACGGTAGTTTATTTTTTAAAAATGGCTTTCGTTGTATTGTAAGCCCAATGTCAACTTGGAGACACAGAACAACAGCAAGAGTACAACAAATTGCAACATTAGATCACAAAAGTAAAGGTTTTCCCCTGACATTAAGTCCAGTCATGTCCTACTCTGGGGGTTGGTACTCATCTCTACATTTCTAAGCCAAAGAGCCGCTGTTGTCTGTAGACACCTCCAGGGTCATGTGGCCGGCATGACTGCATGAAGCACCGTTACCTTCCCACCGGAGTGGTATCTATTGATCTACTCACATTTGTATGTTTTTGTACTGCTAGGTTGGCAGAAGCTGAGACTAAAAGCAGGAGCTCAACCCGCTCCCCAGATTCGAACCAGTGACTTTTTGGTCAGCAAGCTCAGCAGCTCAACACTTTAACCCACTGCACCACCAAGCACTAGATCACTATCCTTCATTAAATGTTAAATAAAAACTTTTAATCCTTATTTTTTGTGATGAATTTTCAGCCTTCCACATTTGACACCATAAGATGAGACCTTAAAGGAGAAAAAAGGGGGTTATTTTTCCTAGCAATTCTGTTTCTGATACAGAGCCACTTCAACAGAATAATTCCAGAAGAACGCAGGATGAAGAAGGCTACATAATGGAAATTTATTAACAAATTTCCGAGGGCCCAATTAAGGGTTTTAAATCCTGCCACTTATGTTTTATTGTTTTAAAGTATCACATTTGGGACATGCATCTCATTCAGCACTCTAATTTTAATTTATTTTGCAGGAAGTCATGTGCATGTAGTTCAGCAGTAGGGTATATTTTATAATATTATCTTTAATCATCTTGCTTAACTTCATTATCCCCCAATATACCCATGGGCATGTACATGTCTTTGTGAATAAAAAAGAAATGCCACCTTTTTAATTCATTTCTGTAAGGAAATTTAATTCTTTCCTAGGAAAGGCTATCCTAAGCAAACCTTTTTGTGTCCGCAAATTCGGGTTCAGTTTGATACCTAGTTGTCCCTTCTGGTAGTTACTAAGACTTTCTTATCCTTACAGCTGAGTTTGATCCCTTTCATCTGTAATAATAATAATAATAATAATAATAATAATAATACTTTGTTTGTACCCCACTACCATCTCCCCAAGGGACTCGGTGTGGCTTACATGAGGCCGAGCCCACAATACATCAATACAAGCAATAACAACAACAATAAACAATTAAAATAAAACTCATAAACAAAAAAAACAATAACCGTAATACAACACACATTTTAAAATCTATGGCTGGGCCAAATGCAATTTAAGTTTAAAAATAATGCTAGGCATGAACAAGGTAGGAGAGAATGGGCCACTGGTGAAAGCGTACAAGCAATCCTAAATCAGTGTAAAGTGCATTTAGAGGACATAATGCTGAGGGTTCATTATTCTGGGAAGGCGCACTGGAACAACCACGTTTTGAAGCTCCTCCTAAAGACTGCCAAAGTTGGGGCATGCCTGATGCCCTTGGGGAGTGAGTTCCATAGTCGAGGGGCCACCACTGAGAAGGCCCTCTCCCTCATCCTCACCAAGCACGCCTGCGATGGGGGTAGGAACGCGAGCAGGGCCTCTCCAGATGATGGAAGAGATCATGTGGGTTCATACACAGAAAGGCGGTCACGCAGGTAGGTGGGTCCCAAACCGTTCAGGGCTTTGTAGGTAAGAACCTGCACCTTGAATTGGGACCGGAAAATGAACGGCAGCCAATGGAGCTCCTTAAACAGGAGGGTTGACCGCTCCCTGCAAGGAGCACCAGTTAACAACCTGGCCACCGCCCGTTGGACCACCTGAAATTTCCGAGCCGTTTTCAAGGGCAGCCCCACGTAGAGCGCACTACAGTAGTCCAATCTGGAGGTGACTAAGGCATGGACCACCCTGGCCAGAAAATAGATTATGCTCTGTCCTGTAGTCCACGATTTGGATCAGGAGTCCAGGCACAGCATCCATCCCAGTGCCATTTACATGTGAACATTTCCAGCTACACCAATTCTATCACAGAGAGCGCTTTTATTATCTAGCAAATTCTGCAGGAGATCATATGATCCTGTAGGAAAACATGCAGTGATAGAGCCGACCATAGTTTTGAAGGTGATTGGAAAGTTCTCCTTTGGAAACTTCACCCAAATCAGCAAGCACAAGTTTCTAGTTCTTTCCTAGATTTTATTTGGTTGTCTATATTTTCATTTTAGATTTGAATTCCAATTTAAGTTGTAATCCTGTTATTCACCATGTCTCACAACAAAAAGTGATGGTGGAAATGAATTGGTTGCTTCTTGAAAATATATACTTTTGGCAGATGTTAGCATTCTAATAATCAGATATCTGACTCAAATATTCCCACACCAAAAAGTGCTTTTATTGGAGTAGGAAAAAGCAATAAGCTTTGAGTGCGCCTTCCTCTTCCTTCCTCTTCATCTTGTGTTCACCTGAAGAGAACACTTTAAGGTTGGTTGAACCAGAGTTTTGTTCTGATGTCTGGATGACAATGGGATTTGATCACTCCCTATTGAGGAGGACTGCATCTAGTTTGTAGAGTGTGCGTGATACACAGTTTATTATTTTAGAAGTCATAAGGACAGAACAGAAAGTCTGCAGCAAGAAAGGAGAAAGTACCAACTTTCTCCAAAACCCATAATTAAGCTGAGCTGTGCCACATTGTAGTTCAAGCTTACTCTTTTAAATAGTTGCCTCCTACATGAACCTGTCCAAATACTACTGCCATGTTTCATGGCTCTCTTCCAAGTCTCCCTTTTTTAGTTTACACAATTTGTGATGCCCTGCCTATGAAAAGTGTTTTGCTAGCAACTTACCTCGGGTGAAGGTGGGTGGAGGTAATTTCCCTCCTTTTGGCCCTGTATTTACATTTCCCCATGTTCTAGCTAATCTCAAATTCTTGCAAAGGGTGATATAGTAGAGTTAGCCCCCAAGTCACAAAAAAGATAGATTTTGTTGGTTGGTTCTTAAGATGAACTTATATGAAAATCGGAATAGAAATTTTGTGTGTCAGTATGTATGGGGATATATATACACCCCTGTGGATTTTGAAAACAAGCATTGATGAGAAAACTTCAGTGGAGACACCTTTTCCCCACGAGAACTCTTCCAGGAATTAATTTCCTTTTCTAGAGATAGATTTCTCTCACCTCCTGTTGGCTCACCCTCATTCTTCACTAGGAGTTATTCATAAGTCAGATGTTTGTAGCTCCGGGATTGCCTGTGTGTGGATTTCTAAATATATAAATACATAGAATTATGATGGGCACCTTGTGTGTGTCTTAAGGAGATCTTCTGGCATCATTAGGTATTGCATAAAAGCCAGAATCAACCCCTTCTGGATCCAACCCAAGGCAGTTTGATCTAGCATCCTGGTCCGCAAGCTGACTAACCTGATGCCTATAGGAAACCCACAAGCAGAATACAATAGTCTTCATTCCAGCAAATCAAACGGGAGTGCCAGTCCCATTTCTGAAGGTTTATTTATTTATCATGTCAGTATCAACCAGCCATTGTATTACATTTTTAACAAATTTTTAACAAACAGACAAAACAGAGTTTGCAAGCTTGGTAGTTGATGAAATGTCCTTTGACCAGTAGCTGCCCACTTGGAGTGCCTCTGGTGTTGCCACAAGGAGATCCTTCATTGTGCATGTGGCAGGGCTCAGGTTGCAATGCAGCAGGTGGTCTGTGGTTTACTCTTCTCCACACTCACATGTTGTGAATTCCACTTTGTAGCCCCATTTCTGAAGGTTGGCTCTGCATCTCGTGGTGCCAGAGCGCAGTCTGTTCAGCGCCTTCCGAGTCTCCCAGTTTTCTGTGTGCCCAGGGGGGAGTCTCTCATTTGTACCAGCCATTGATTGAGGTTCTGGGTTTGAGCCTGCCACTTTTGGACTCTCACTTGCTGAGGTGTTCTAGCAAGTGTCTCTGCAGATCTTAGAAAACTATTTCTTGATTTAAGTCGTTTCAATGTCTGTTTACATATATGGAATGGAAGGCCAAAAAGACACTGGGTTGTAGATTTTTCAGCCATGTTCTAGAATGCTGTCTGATACCCAAACAAGGGATGAGCTGGAGATGTCTCTGCCTTGGTCCTTTCACTATTGGCTACCACTTCCCGGCAGAAGCAACCAGAACCAGAATTTCTGAAGGTGGTATATATATATAAAACCATCATGACTAATAGCTGTAAATAGCCTCATTTTCCATGTGTTTGTCTAATACAGTGGTTCCCAACCAGTTGGCCCATTGGAGGGCCGCAAGACCTAAAATAAGGTCCACAGCTCTAGATGATTAAATATGGTTTTCTGTGTGCAAGCAAATGGTGACTACTGGATGGCATATTTTCTATATCAGAAAGTAGACCTGATGTGGTTTATGCAATGCAATTTTCTGAATCAGCGCCCCAAATAACCAAACCAAATCTAAAGTTGATCAAAAACTGATCCATAACCCTTTGGGTGCTAATGTTGGTCAGTGGTCCCTGATCAAAGTGGTCCCTGATCAAAAAAAAGTTGGGAACCACTGCTGTAATATCTCCTTAGTATCTGTACTTACCACCACACCTCACGTAGCAAATTCCATTGTTCCGTAATGAAATAGGTAACTTTTGTTCACATTTCTTTTGAAAGACATGATTTATAACACAACAGATTTCCTTGGGCTCTCTACAGAATGAAGCAAATCTTAAGAGTTGCATCGTTGGAAATAGCAGGGAAAAACTCATGAATATTTCAACAATTTTGATAGAAATTCACATCACTGGCTAATGCAGGCTAGGATGTATGTCTCTGGGTAGTGGCTTTTTTGGGGGGGGGGAGATTAACTTGCAGCACTGCTTCTCAAACTAGAATGTCTTTTGAAAGATATTTAATGTCAAGATTATATGGGTCAGAGAAATATTTGTGAAAGAACTAATGCATTTATGATGTGGTTTATAAATAGCAGCACAAAGGAAGGAGAATTAAAAATCCTGTTGATGTTACTTAACCTTGGTGATTTGGAATTTGGTCTGCTCTTATAATGGTTGGAGCTGTCTTGTTAAAAACTAAGGACAGCTTTTGCCTTTGGAGTGACTTTTACTTTCCTTGTATATAAGATTTTGTTACCTTGCATCTCTGTACATTTTAAGAAGTACACTATGCTAAAATACTTTATCTAAAGTGTTCAAATGAGTGGACACACATTCTTATTAATTAAACAAACAGTATTAAGCTTTCATGACCAGAATCACTGGGTTGCTGTGAGTTTTCCGGGCATGTTCCAGAAGCATTCTCTCCTGACGTTTCACCCACATCTACAACAGGCAAGGGTTCTTCCTCCTACCCTGGACATTCCACAGATATATAAACCTTACTTGCCTATTTTCCAACAGACTTCACAACCTCTGAGGATGCCTGCTATAGATGTGGGCGAAACATCAGAAGAGAATGCTTCTGGAACATGGCCAGGCAGTCCGGAAAACTCACAGCAACCCATTAAGCTTTGTATCTGGCTTTTCAGTTGTTCCTTGCAGTGAGTTTCAGAAAACCTAGAGCATTGTGTGAAACGGTTCTAGTTAACTACAAAGGAAAAACAACAAGCCCAGCTTTTTATGAATTGAACTGACCAAGAACTGACAGTATTTTGAGATAGTGGAGTGGGTGACTGCTCTTTGGGTTTTTGAGAAAGAATCAAAGCTTTGGAATGTTCTTCCCTGTTTAAAGAATGAAAAGAAAACATTCTCTATAAGTAGAAACTCAGTATATCAGAAGGAGACACACACACACACAACTTCTGCAAATCTTTCTCTGCTGGGTTTTCATTTGCAGGGATTGTTTGAAAGAAACAAAAGGGATCAATCAATAATGACACTTCCCTACTTGTAGTTTGCAATAGTACATTCTGAAATACCACCTCCTTCTGCGTTGAAGATAAAAGCTGAGGTTTTATGGCTTCCATGTCAGTGATCTCATGAATTTTGTTTTATAGAGAATTCAGTGCACGAGCCTTTTTTCTGGGAAGTATTACCATTCTCCATTTTAATAGGAAAATAACTCTTCAAAATTTTTGTAGATTGTTGTAAGTTCTTAGGGAAGCAGAGAGTAGTGGTGTATCCTATAGGAATATTTGGTATTTATAACAGAATAGAGTGAAACATAGCCAGTGCTCTATAGGAGCTTATGGTGGGCAACAGGAAAGAAAATGCACAGGAAGATCTGGTAAGATTTAAAAGAAATAAAAACTTATTTATTGTAATACGTGTTATATAAAAATAGAAGACTCCCAAATGCTGACTCTCATGTCTAGACGTAAGACATCTTGAGGCAGAAAAAAGTCTCATGATTCTCCCTTCTCAAACAAAGGTGAATTGGGAAGAAGGGGGAAGTGACCTTTATAGACTAACAGGAAGCAAAACACCTTGGGTTACCTAGATGTAGAAAGAGAGGGGAAACAAGACAGCCGGCATACTCCATAAGGTTCACTCTACCCCCAATTGCTCCATATCAAGTGTTGACGCTTCTTCACTTCCAACCCAAGGAGAATTGAACCCGCATCTCTGGAAAGTATTTGAATGTTAATCAACGTTCATCACTTGCAAGTTTCAAAACTCACATACTGGAGCCATTTTGCTCATGATTTGAACTGCAATTGAGGAAGGATGGACTGCTTTGATTGTGCATGGCAAGGGCTTGGACTGGATGGATGGTCCTTGTGGTCTCTTCCAACTCTATGATTCCAAGGATATTGGAAGCTGCTGCTTTTCCTCACAAATTGACCAACTTGAGCTGGGCAAGGATGGGGCAGCCTTCCTTCCCTGTCTCTTTCCGAGGTCTCCCTCCCATCCTGTCCTTGCTAAAGCCCCTCTTCAGGAGCATGTCCCTTTGACAGGAACTATCTAGTGAATTTGTTTGTAGGATCCAAGCAAAACCCTCTCCTGCGGGACTAAAAGCATCTTGACAGCCATTGTGTCCCATTTGTAAAGCTGGAAGCACAAATGTGTTTCCGCAATAAGTTCGGGTGCGCAAATATTGGAACAGGATAATTTCCCAGTTCTTTGACAGTTATCCTGAAAGAGCTTTCAGGGACAATTGTGCTACCAAAAGTGTGCAGATTTCCAGAGCTCTATTGTCACTTCTGATACTTTCCTTGAGTGTGTGTCGTGGGGGAATTTGTCATAGTAGAAATTTCTCTCATTTCCTAAAATGTCTATTTATTTTCTCTTTTCTAGCCAATTAGCAATGCTGATTTTATTGTTCCAGTTGAAATTGATGGAACTATACATCAGGTGAGTACTGCCTCTGCATTTACCATTTAATTCATGTATGCTGGTGGCAAGCTTTTTATGTGTAAGAGGTTCTTTTAAGCTTAAGATGGCTTTGTCCATCTTATCTTATTAAGTTGTCTACTGCCTTTTGGGTGTATACATAATGATCTCATGAGGGAGTTATCTTTCCGTAAGAAGTTACTGTCGAAAATGATGGATTGATACTCAGATTGGAAAAAGATCACCCATACACACACCAGAAAGGCTCTTAACTTACCTTGGCAAAGGATGGCGTGTTTGATCAGAACTAATCAGAAGATTCAAAGGAAATGTTACTGTCTAGGATCAGACAACTCTTCAAATATGAAATTGATGAACTGTTAACAAAAACATGGAATTTATCACTCGAGGTCAAAAAGAAGCAGGGTGGCTAAAGCAACACAAAGTTTCAATGTCTGTTTACATATATGGAACGGAAGGCCAAAAAGACACTGGGTTGTTGTAGGTTTTTCGGGCTGAGAAGCAACAGGAAAAGCTAACACGATATGAGGATTTAAAGATCGAACTGCAAAGACTCTGGCACAAGCCAGTCAAGGTGGTCCCAGTGGTGATTGGCACACTGGGTGCAGTACCTAAAGACCTTGGCCTGCACTTAAACACAATCGGCGCTGACAAAATTACCATCTCTGCATGCATTATTCGCCGATACATCACACAGTCCTAGACACTTAGGAAGTGTCCGACATGTGATCCAATACAACAGCCAGCAGAGTGATCTTGTTTGCTGTGGACTCGTCTTGTTGTGTTTCAAATAATAATAATAATTTATTTATAACCCACCCTATCTCCCCAAGGGAACAAAATTATAAAATTACGTTCAGGCTGTGTATGTAAAATAACTAAATGTCATGTTTATGCTTGGATCCCGTCTCCAAGATAACTGGTTATCTGTACTGTATGTGCATATGCAAGTACTGGCAGCCCCTGAGTTACAAACTTAAAAATTACTTACAACTCCGACTTACAAATTACTCCTAGTTAAGAGAGTCAGACAACAGGAGAAATCTATCCCTTAGAAGGTAAATACACTCCTGCAAGAGTTATTATCATGTGCAAACGGGGTCTCAGCTGAAGCTTCACCCCCAATCTTTGTTTCCACAACAAGCTAAATTTTTCAAAATCCGGTTCTCACAGGCACACAAAGTGTGGTGAAATCTTCTGAACAAGGGCACAGGCAGAAAAATTAACTTCACAGGGGTGTTACACTATCTATCTATCTATCTACCTACCTACCTACCTACCTACCTACCTACCTACCTACCTATATGGCTGAAGTTACACTTTAAAATGTACCTGTTCTGACTTACATACAATTTCAATTTAAAAACAAACCTACAGAAATTACCTTGTTTGTAACTTGGAGACTGCCTGGATTCCAAGCCTCTGCACTCCCCCAAAACAAAAAAAAACCACTTTGATTTTGTATAAAATGTCATCAATCTGAAACTCTTTTCTTATTTACTACATTTATGAAACATTGATTGATCAAACAACCTTAGATATGGTGAGCATTTAAAGGTTCTTGATCCTAGCTAGGGAAGGCTTAGAAGGACCTCAGTTCTTGGCCAAGAATATATTTTCTGTCATACAGAAACCTCCCGTTGTCTTTTGTTTGTTGATTTATGTTTGGAGCTAAATGACTCCACCCATGTTCTTTGCCAGCTCATATGTTGTTTTCAACTGCATAGTAAACTGGTGCACTTTATTGTAAACAGCTGTGATTTCCTGATTTCCACACGGTATCGCATGCTTTGGAATTCAGTTCCTGTCTTCCTTCCACTGTCCTTTATTGTTTCAGAGGTTGATGTAATATGCAGGAATATAAATAGACTTACTTCAGCCAAAAAAAGTCTTTTTTCTTTGTTCTCAATGAAGACTTCGCGCACTCTTCCTCAATGTGGTTCTCCTTAAGGCAGTTAGATCCAACCTTTAATCCTCCAGATGTTTTGAACTTCAACTCCTAGAATTCCTGACCATTGGACAAGTTGGCCAGGGCTTCTGAGAGTTGGGAGTCTCAAACACCTAGAGGACCAAAGGTTGGGCATCACTGCTTTAAGACATATTGTATGGACTTGCGTTACTAAGGTTATTATTTTATACTGTATATTGTTCCACGCACTCCTGCAATTAGGAGGGCCTAAATACCCCGAGGCACCAATCCCGTCTGATGTGGGAATATAAGTATGGCCAACCCTAGTTGTTATTTGAATGGGACACCACCAACAAATGCTAGATGTTGTAGACCAGTGGTTCTCAACCTCGAGTCCCCAGATGTTTCTGGCCTACAACTCCCAGAAATCCCAGCCAGTTTACCAGCTGTTCGGATTTCTGGGAGTTGAAGGCCAAAAACATCAGGGAACCCCAGGTTGAGAATGTTGTAGACCATTAAGAACTGACTAAATAATATAGATATCCCATGCCTAAGGAAGTTCTATAAAAATCATGGGGTGACTATGTCAATAGGTGGATTGAAGGCCACATACACAAAAACAGTTGAGGACAACCTTTTGAGTCATGGTAATATTAATGGTGATGTCCACGGTATAGATTATTCATACAAATCACTGGTTTAAATATCAATTGAGTAACATTTAAAGACCATTGTATTATACAGTACTTAACTTTTTGATTGATAATGGTGTGATTGTGTACTACTTGCATTCTGCCAGTGGTTTTGCTTTTTTCTTGTGGAACATTTTGTGGTCAGGGAGGATAAAAAAATGTTTTAAAGATGTAACCGGGCTTAAATTAGTTTGAGCAAGTGTTCCTTTATCCCACAGGAAATCAAAGAAATTCATCAACAACATACTGTTTCCATTATTTTTTGATTGCAGTGGTGACGTTATTCTGAAATTTAGGTAGTATCTACTAGGTCACTTTCCATCTACAAACATTAGTCTTTATTTGTGTCCTATCAGACCAGGCAGTGCTTTCTGGTAGCCCGAAGTATGAATCGAGAGTAGCCAACATGATTGAACAGCTGATATGGAAGAATTAGAATCATAGAAGAGACCACATGGGTCATCTAGTCCAACCCCCTGTCGTGCCCTTTTAGCCCTTTTCACTGGTGGCACTATTTTATTAATCTATTGAATTAGTTCACTTGTATGCCGCTTTTCTCCCTCCCAGCGGGGGACTCAAAGCAGTTCCCAACATAATTATAGCACGTCCAGAAACCTAATATAATGATAAATACAATTATCAATTAAATCATAAAACATTACATTTACCATTAAAGCATGGATTTAAAACATATCAGTATAAACATTAAAATCCCACAATCGTAGTCCAGGCCATTCCAAATATCATATCTATTGCACATAATCCCTGATCATTCCTTGTACTGCTTACTGCCCAAAGGCTTGGTCCCATTGCCAAGTTTTTACTTTTCTTCTGAAGGCCAGGAGAGAGGGCTCTGATCTAATATCATTGAGGAGGGAGTTCCATAGCCGAGGAGCCATCACTGAGAAGGCCCTGTCTCTCGTTCCCACCAATCGCACTTGCGAGGGAGGTGGAACCTAGAGCAGGGCCTCCCCAGATGATCTTAATCTCCAAGATGGTTCATCGAAGGAGATAAGTTTGGACAGGTAAGCTAGGCCAGAACTGTTTAGGGCTTTACAGGCTAAATCCAGCACTTTGAATTGTGCTCACTAGAAGACTGGCAGCCAGTGGAGCTGGCATAACAGCAGACTTCTACACTCCCTGTATGCCTTTTTGTCTTCCCAAAATAAATAGCCATCACTATTGCATCATGATCTACAGTCCCAAGCAAACTTCCACAGACATTCGTTGGGAAGTTGAATGGCAAGCCACTTCCTATAGCTGTTTAATAATTACCATTTTTCCCAAAACATTATTTCTCAAAAATACCTTTGCCTAAAGTGCTCTCTATCTCTGCCTGTTTGATTTATTTTATTTAACACCAGGAACAGTTGATGAGTATATTTAATAACCTGGGAAATGCTTAAAATCCGTTTTACATTAAACATCGCTCTTGTTTCTGAATGTTAATACAGTTCTGACTTGGGAAAAGGTTTATGAAAAGGCAAGTTTGCAATGTAGCGAAAAAACCATTGCAGTTGTACCACTCAGTGACTACTTGGAAGCTGCATTTTATTGAATGTACAAGTCATTGTTTGTCCTTGGTCTAAGAGGACCTGCAAAAAAAGCTCAGTCGTAATGCAGATCATAGAACATTGTGCCTGGGTACAATAACATATACTGTATATTGAACAGTGAGAGTCCTTGCACTATTTCAGCAGTCTGTATAAATAAACAAAGTAATTTTTCTCTCCGTTAAGGGGTGGCGATGGGAACAGGAGAAGAGAAAAGTGAATGCGGTACCATTGAAAGCTGTGTGCATAACTCAATATGTGGCGATTTGGGGCATGTATTCTTTCCCTAAAGGGCAATGCTGTCTATGAGCCGTCTTTCCAGAAGAGGCTGTGACCTGCTTCAAGTAATCCAGGATAGGCTGTGTGCATTCTTAATGGCCTATCCTTGATTACTTGCACTGGGAAATAGCCACAGCGCAATGAACTGGGATGCTGGAAGATTCATGTCCGCACACCTTCTCCCACGCATTGCAGCAAGAAATGATCACATCTGTCAATACTGGAGCAATGAGTGCTGAGGATGGCTTGGCTACATCATTGTGCTTCTCCCCATCCTCATCACCAGTTCAAGGCAAGCGACAAAAACCAGAGCTTGAATTAAGTGTGTCACAGGCATATGCGCCAGTAACCATATCACTCAGGAGTGAACTTTGAAAAGTAATGTGCCAATGGTTATATCATAATGTTAAATGATATTCCTAAATTGTATTCCTAAAGCATCGTAGTGGTGGGTGGGTGCTCTGTCTTTGAGCTACTTTTGTATTTTGTTTTTTTTTTCCCCCATTGGAAAGGAACACTTAAATAATGTATTTCTCACATTGTTCTGTGCATTCAAGTCATTTCCGACTTACGGTAACCATAAGGTGAGCCTATTGTGCGATTTTCTGGAAATCACTGAATGTGTGACTCACTCAAGGCCATCTAGTACGTTTCCATGGTTGAATCGGTGGGATTGAACCTCGGTCTCCAGTGTCATTTCTTTGCAAGTGTATTATTCACAATTGCCACTTACAGATTTTCCATGATAATGACCATAGATTTCTGAATCCCAGCTTCTCTTTTCCTATCCTTCCTTACTTCTAGGTTTATGTACTAAAACGACCGCATGTGGATGAATTTCTCCAGAGGATGGGAGAGCTGTTTGAATGTGTGCTGTTTACAGCCAGTCTAGCAAAGGTAAGCCACTATATAACGCCCTTCTCTCTCCATCTTGGTCTTTCGCCTCCTCCTTTCAGGTACCCTGAAATGGCCTGGAGTGAACTTTCCAAGTTACCACTAGTTCTGGGATGGTACAACAACTTTATGACTGTTGGAGACCTCCTTTGTGAGAGTCACAACTTGGAAAAGCTACCTTCTTTTTGGAATACAACTCCCCTGGGTAGTTCTAGACTTCCAAAAGTATTTTTTCCCAAGCTCTAATGAGAGTAATTTCTCGGAGTTTGAATGCAAGAACCCAGGAATTCATAAGAGCCACTGATCTAGTGTCCATATGAGCAATGACCCAAAGGATTATGGCCCAAAGCAGCACGATCTTAAGCAAGTGTGTTACCGATGTAGGCGCTCTTCCTCTTTCTTTTCTTTCTTTCTTTCTTTCTTTGATTATCCCCAAGGTCTCCTTCAAGGACCATTTTTAAGTTGGCCTCCCTTTCCATGAAGTATCAAACAAGGAGAAAAATAATTATCTTAATCTTCCCCCCTTTTCTTCTGCTTCTTTATCTGGCAGCGTGTACTTTTGTCTGCTAGTGTGTGGGTAAGTGTCTCCATGGTAACAATATCACATATGGGCTTGTCTCATAATGTGGCCTCCATGTATTGCTCAAGATGCCAATATGAAAGGCTTTTTTTAGTTACCATGGTTATTGGGGGGAGGGCAGGATGAAGAAAAGCAATGGAATAAATAGCTTATTACATGAAGTCATATCCGAAAGCTGGGCACACACATATATATATATATATATATATATATATATATATATCCATTTCTGTCCAGTGTTGGTACAGGCAACTGACAGCCAAGACTTTTAAAGAGCACCAAACATATCTAAGCTCATGACAGTTAACAATTTTATAAACTGTGCTTGTAAAGCTTGAGGATTCTACCTGCGTATGTGGTATTGTGGAATAGAGAAGACAGAATAGATATTTTGTGTACTCTGTTCTGTTTTGTAGAGGCTTTGTAGACATAGTGGTGTATATTCAAGCTCCGCAGTAGAGTCGGTTGTGTTAGTCTTGTGATGTTTTCAATGGCGTCTGTAGTTGTGATAGCAGCAAAACTCAATCTGATCATTTTCCTTGGTTGAGAATGAAGTCAAACTTTTGCAAACTTTATAGCCCTGGAGAAAGAGAAGCCGTGTTTTGGGAAGTATTGGTACATCTTAGGCTACCTACTAAACCTGTTAAGAGAGTGGTATGGGTTGTTATAGGTTTTTCCGGGCTATATGGCCATGTTCTGGAGGCAATTTTTCTCTTGACGTTTCGCCTGCATCTATGGCAAGCATCCTCAGAGGTAGTGACCTCACTACCTCTGAGAATGCTTGCCATAGATTCAGGCGAAACGTCAGGAGAAAAATTGCCTCCAGAACATGGCCATATAGCCCGGAAAAACCTACAACAACCCATTGATCCCGGCCATGAAAGCCTTCGACAATACAGAGTGGTATGGGTTTGAGTTTTGCAAGAGACAACTGGGATTTCTAGTTTGATAGAACAGCCCTTATATGGGCCTAAGGGTGGGAGTTTTGTTGTAGAATACTCTGCAGCAAATCTAATTTTCAATTCTAAAGCCAACTCTAGATTTGTACAGTAAACTTTGGCTTGTGAAAGCCCCTGTTCAAGCATCTGTTTAAATATATTTGTAATTACGTTTAATACTTTCTTCCCTAGGAAAGTCTTTGACACTAATACAAGAGATGGTGTTGACCTACTGAGTTTTTAATGTGTTTTATGTCTTATTTTCTGCTGTACTCTGCAGCTTGCTGCTCTTAAGCTAATCAAGCACGATGTAAATATTAAAACACATCTCCCCTGTAGTGATTATTTAAGAATATGGAAAGTCTCACTCAGTTGAAATATCGGACTTCCTTACCTGCATAGTACATTGATGCATGTGAGTTCAATAGTAAAAAAAAACAAAACCAAAAAACCATCAGGCTATGTTTCATGTTAGCAGTATGCACACACAGATCCCTTGTTCTGAGCCCAGTGCCTTGAACCCAAGGCCAAGACAGCATTGTTATTCTTTTTTTACAGTGGTGATGTTTAAACCAAACCCATGTTGTCCTGTGCCTCTTGTGAAGGACCACAAATGTAGAAAAATTCAGCAGCATTAGCACTCTTATTTTAACTTTAATTATTGTGGACGTTTATTGTTAATCCATTAATTGTAGATTTGGCATGTGTGGGCTCTACTTATCATTTGATGGAGAAGGATATACACAACAAGTGCATTTAATCATTTTTCCACCTCATCCTGTGCATTTCTGTGCCCAACGAGAGACACATCCATGCTTGTTCAGATCGCTGAGTTCAGCATCTTAAAGGAATCAGACATGAACTAGATCATGTTTTCTTCTCCTGCTATGGCCTTTGGAGCCAGACTTGCTATGAATAGTTTAAAAATGGTATAATGGCTGTTATTTATTCCATAACTATGCTAATGAAATAGTTTATGAAATTCCCTTTATCAGTTGGTCTATAGTTTTAGAGTCAGTGACCAGGATTCCAAGAGTCATTGAAACTATGAGGGTTATTTGGAAAGTAAGGTTACAAGATTTTTTTAAAATACAAAGATAGAATATATTTTAATAAAACTTGCATGGATTGTAGCATAGGTATTGCATTATTTTTCCACATAATCACCATTCCGTTGAATACATTTTGTCATCCGTGGGATGGGTTTTTGATGACTGGGTCATAGAAGTTTCCCTCCACCTTTTTCAGCCAGTTCATCACTTCGATTTTCACCTCATCGTCATCGGAAAAGTATTTTCCACCAAGGTGTTCCTTCAAGTTAGTGAACAGATGATAGTCACTGGGTGCAAGACCGGGGCTATGAGAGGAGTGGCTTAAAACATCCCAACCAAATGAAGTCAATAAGTCTTGTGTTGCATGAAGCGGTGTGTGGATGCGCATTGTCATGAAGAAGACAGACTCCCGCCATCAGCATCCCACAACGTTTTGTTTTGTCTAGCTCTGTGAAGTTTCTTCATTTATTTATTTATTTATTTAGAAGTTTTCTATACCAGCCTTCTCACCTCGACGAGGGACTCAGGTCGGTTTACAGCACATATAAAATACAATCATATAAAGAACAACAAGTGCAAAGTCATTACATATTAAAATAGTACAATACAGTACAATAAAACATCATCATTACAATTACTTAAGCCAAACCGTCAATCCAGTCATGGTCATAGTCATACTCGTAGTCACAGTTCATCATAGTTCATCACAGGGAGAGGTTCTAGGTTCCGTCCTCAAATGCCACATTCCAGAGCCAGGTTTTTAGTAATTTCCTGAACGTCAGGAGGGAGAGGGCAGATCTGATCTCTAGTGAGAGGGAGTTCCAAAGCCGGGGAGCCACCACTGAGAAGGCCCTGTCCCTCGTCTCCACCAACCGTGATTGCGAGGGTGGTGGGACCGAGAGCAGGGCCCCCCGGAAGATCTTAATAGCCTTGGTGGTTCATAGGGGAGAATCCGTTCGGACAGGTAAACTGGGCCAGAGTCGTTTAGGGCTTTATAGGTCAGAACCATGGTCTCACAATATATTCCATACCCATTTTATCACATGCTGTCTTGACATCACGTCCTCTCCATAAACTGAAACGATTTTGCAATGAATTACAGCGGCATTTCCGTCCTTAGCATTTAGGTAGCATATTACAGTGTAAACTTCGCACTGAAACGGAATGAGGACGCTCATCTCTAACCATCACCAAAATTCCAGTTGATGATCTACTGACGACTGGCATAGCTCGTTCACTTCCGCTGGCTTCCTGCTACACAGCAGTGATACCAACTTCCCCTGAGAAAATTCCCCGTGACAGCTACGTGCCTTGTAATCTTACTTTCTGGATAACCCTCATCATTCCATGAATTAAGAGGGGCTTTGAACTTACTACTCTTAAACAGTATTCATCCTTCTTTCTCACTATTCTTGAAAAATAATTGTTTAAACCACTTCAAATCTCTTGTGCAAGCCTTTTGAGTTTTTCAGTCCAATGTGCTCTGAAAAAATGCAAAAAATATTAAGTAATGACCCTGGATTATGCATTTTTTTTCTCCAAATAAGAGATAAGGAGTGATTATGGAGTGAGGCTGTCTGTCTAGACCAGCTTTGCCTCCTCTTACGAGAAGATATTCTCCAGAGACAAGAAAAGGGTTTTTTTCCCTTTTAGCTGGAGATTATTATAATTTTGTGATTTATTTGGTTCATTTTTTGGATGCCTGCTACTAAAAAAAGAAAAGAAAAAGCAGAGAGACACGAAGCCTTTCACAGATAAATTATACAAAAGTGAAATGAAAAGGGAGTCTGTGATAAAAGACAAGATAGGGACTTATATAGTTCTGCAGATGTTAAAATGCACTTTCAAGCATCCTTTTCTTTTAACTATTCTTTCTGTGGCTACTGGAGCTTGGCGATCAAGGCCAAGAATTTTCAGTCTGAGATAAAACAGCACATATATTCAATAACAAATATGAATAATCACATGGAATCAAAGACAGATATATTGCTTGCATGCCTCCTTATTATTTCTGGTCATGGCAGTCCCAATCTGTTTAGTGTTTGTGTATTTTTATAGTTTATTTTATGTTCTGGCATTGAATGTTTGCCTTATATATGTTGTGCTCCGCCCTGAGTGAGAAGGGCAGAATATAAATGCTTTAAATAAATAAATAAATGTTCATTTTCAGATTTTATAGCTATTTCCATCTCCTGTTCCTTTCTGGAAATCCAATCTGCAAAGCCATTTCTTGATTGCCATACTTGCAACATTGAGTTCAAATATTCTTACATTTTTGCCACCTGTGCCATGATCAAACATGGCAGAGAGATATGTTGAAATCAACGTCTTTTGGAAATAAAGCTTAAATACTCCTTAAGTTTGGTTTGTACACAATTCTAGTCATCAACGGATCTTATCTGCAAATATTCTCACATGTTAACTGGCTCAGCGGTCAAAAAATTCCATAAGGGTGCATTTGTATTGTGCAGTTTGACATCAGTTTAATTGCCATAGCTCAGTGCCATAGAATCCTAGGAGTCTTATAGTTTGGTGAAGATCCAGCTGTCTGACAGAGAAGGCTAAAGACTTTGTAAAATGACAATTCCCATTATTCAATGGCATTGGCAGTTAATGGGGTGTCAAGCTACATTCCTTCTACAGTGTGTTGTTCATTCGTTCAGTCATTTCCTACTCTTCGTGACTCCACGGACCAGCCCACGCCAGAGCTTCCTGTCGGTAATCACCACCCCCAGCTCCTTCAAGGTCAATCCAGTCACTTCAAGGATACCATCCATCCATCCTGCCTGCCCTTGGTCGGCTCCTCTTCCTTTTTTCTTCCATTTTCCCCAACATTGTTGGATCTTCTCGCTGTCCAACGCACTCTCAGCACTTTCCTCCAACACCACAGTTCAAAAGCATCTATCTTCCTTCACTCAGCCTTCCCTATGATCCAACTCTCACATCCGTAGGTGACTATGGAGAATACCATTGCTTTAACTATGCGGATCTTTGTTGCCAGTGTTTTATCAAGATTGGTATTTCACTATTTTATCAAGATTGGTCATTGGTCTCCTCCCAAGAAGTAAGCGTCTCCTGATTTCCTGGCTGCAGTCTGCATCTACAATAATCTGTCACGCCCTCCACGTTTTCTTCCTCTATTTCCCAGTTGTCAATCATTCTTGTTGCCATAATCTTGTTTTTTTTTATGTTTAATTGCAACCCAGCTTTTGCTCTTTCTTCTTTCATCTTGGTTAGAAGGCTCCTCAGCTCCTCCTCGCTTTCGGCCATCAAAGTGGTGTCATCTGCATATCTAAGGTGGTTAATGTTTCTTCCAGCAATTTTCACCCCAACCTTGCAGTGTACTTACACCCTAAGTAACTTTTAAATTGTAAACCTGTGGCCTTGTTTATGGAAAATGGGCCATTTATTCCAGTGAATTTTGCTTACTGAAAGACTTGCAGTTCAGGAAGTAGTTCCATTCATTTGAAAAATGTTCCCCCAAAATCTCTCCTTATAGAAAGCAAGGCTTCTCGTTCCCTTTGGAGTTCTGGGGTGTTGAGTATCAAAACCTGTGCAGTCGCCTTAAAAAAGAATTCTCGTCATACTTTTGTCAGTAAAACTTTACTCTGGCTGTTCAGTTTCATGAAGAAAATGCCAGAAATTATATCTTAATCCTGTAACCTTTTCATTTTCTTTTCCAACCACAGTATGCAGACCCAGTGGCAGACTTGCTGGATCGCTGGGGTGTGTTCAGGGCTCGGCTCTTCAGAGAATCCTGCGTTTTCCACAGAGGAAACTATGTGAAGGATCTAAGTCGACTGGGGCGAGAGTTGAGCAAGGTTATTATCGTGGATAACTCCCCCGCGTCTTACATCTTCCATCCCGAGAATGCAGTAAGTATGGTAGCAGTGGTGTTTGCAGTAATGGAACTGTTGCTTGAACTCTATAGATTGGGGCAGTCAAGCATTGACTGCTTTTGAGAATGTAAAGCTGTTCTACGAAGCCCTGTACTCTTCAGGACCAACCTATCTTGGAGACTGCATCACTTTCTTTGAGATCGGCAGGGGAGGCCCTTCTCTCGGTCCCACCACCATCTCAAGTGCAGTTGGTGGGAACGAGAGAGGTGGCCTTCTCTGTAGTGGCTCTCCAGCTCTGGAATACCCTCCCAAAAGAGATTAGATTAGCCCCTACCCTTGAATCCTTCAGTTCTAGCCTAAAAACATGGAGTTTTAAAAAGGCCTTTGGCCTCGTATAAGCTGAAATGAGCCTGTATTAGGTTAACATTTTGACAATTTAGTTGTGTATTGTTGGCAGGTAGTTTTAACCATTGATGGAAAGTTAAATTGTGTATTTTATTTTATTTTAGGTGTTGATAGTGATTGTTTATAACTTTTATGTGATATTGTTTTATACTCAAGTATCGTTGATATTTACGCTGCACTTGCAATGCCTTGTTAGCCACCCAGAGTCCCTTTTTTGGGAGATGAAGGTGGTATACAAATACCACTGAGTCGCCTTTGGGCTGATATGGGCGGGGTAAAATGATATAAATAAATAATAAGATTATTATTATTATTATTATTATTATTATTATTATTATTATATGTAGTATTGTCATATTCTACATCCAGGTGTAAGAAAGAGTTAATGGGTAATTTCTTTCTTCTTTATTATTGGTTTAGATGTTATTATTCTTTTACATCACTGCAGCTCCAGTCCTTTTAGTCCTTAAACAGGACACATTTATTTATTATTTATTTATTTCGTGTACTTCTACCCCGCCCTTCTCAACCCCCGAGGGGGGATTCAGGGTGGCTTACAAAAGGCACATCTTGGTGCCTACACAAATACAATAACATATAAAACCAGCAATTAAATGGTCAACAATTAAAACAATTAAAAGCAACAATATATCACACAATCAATAGCCAATCTCAGACACAGCGTTCGCCAACTCAGAGTTTTGTTTTTTTTTTTTTAAAAAATTTAATTACATTTTATTTTGAAAAGATAATACACCAACCATATATGTTGCAAAAAAGTACACATACACAAGCAAACACACATACACAAACAACCCTCCAAACAGTTACCCCTCCACCCACCCCCAGTGCTACCCACCACCTTGACTTCCGTCACTAATCCACGCAGGATTTATGCACAACTTATTTAACCCTCTATACTTGTAATTCAATAAATTCCTCTTGTTTTTATTTCTTTAGCTCTCCCGTCAAGTATGCTAAGGCCAGCTTCCAGTTTCTTTCAAATATTTCATTATTTTCATATTTCAAATTGCTTGAAATCTTAGCCATCTGTGCATAATCCCACAATTTATCCTTCCAATCTTTGATGCTTAATGTTTTCTCCCCTTTCCAATTTTTGGCAATTGTAATGCGTGCAGCCGCAAAGCTGTACAAACAGATTTCTCTCTCTGGCTGTTCTAAGCTGTCTCTGAATATCCCTAATAGGCACATCCCTGGGTTCTTTTTTACTTTGTTGTAAATCATTTTATTTGTTTCCTTTATTATTCTTTTCCAATAGATCTGCACCAGTTCGCACGACCACCATACGTGAAAGAAAGTCCCTTTCTTTCTTTTGCACCTCCAACAGGATCCTGTTTGTGAATTATCCATTTTGGCTAGGAGGGCTGGAGTTATGTAGCATCTGTAGAACATTTTGTATACATTATCTCTAATTGAAGCTGCCACTGTAAATTTAAAGCCATTGTTCCACAGGTTTTCCCAGATGTCAAAATCTATGCTTCTCCCTAAATCTTTTGCCCATGAGATCATGGGGGTTTTAACACGATTATCTTCCAAATTATAGTGTAGAATATATTTGTATAATCTGGCTATTAATCCTATTAATCCTCAGAGTTCATATTTCGTTCCACCTTGTCCAATTCCTATCCGTCGTCACAGTCCCTTATTCATCTGCCAGATTGCCCAAACGCCTGGTCCCACATCCACGTCTTTAATTTCTTTCTGAATGAAAGGAGGGATGTTGCTGATCTGATCTCCCTGGGGAGTGAATTCCATAGGTGAGGGGCCACCACTGAGAAGGCCCTGCTCCTCGTCCCCGCCAATCTCTCTTGTGACAGAGGCGGGGTCGAAAGCAGGGCCTCCCCAGAGGATCTCAGACTCCCAGATGGGAGTCTGAGATCCACATACCTCCCTGTTTAAGAATGTATGGATACAAAAACAAACACAATGGAGGATGTGCCTTCTAGTTACTTGTTAACTTATAGGAGCCTTAGGAATTACAGTTTTTTTCCCCCAGAGGTGGTTTTGCCAGTTCCTTCCTCTGAAATATTTATTTATTTATTAATTATTTACTATACTTGTTGGGTTGTTGTAGGTTTTTTCGGGCTATATGGCCATGGTCTAGAGGCATTCTCTCCTGACGTTTCGCCTGCATCTATGGCAAGCATCCTCAGAGGTAGTGAGGTCCTCTGAGATAGATGCAGGCAAAACGTCAGGAGAGAATGTCTCTAGAACAGTGGTTCTCAACCTGGGATCCCCAGATGTTTTTGGCCTTCAACTCCCAGAAATCCTAACAGCTGGTAAACTGGCTGGGATTTCTGGGAGTTGTAGGCCAAAAACATCTGGGGACCCCAGGTTGAGAACCACTGCTCTAGAACATGGCCATATAGCCCGAAAAAACCTACAACAACCCAGTGATTCCGGCCATGAAAGCCTTTGACAATACTATACTTGTATACCGCCTTTCTCAGCCTATCGGCAACTCAAGGCGGTTCACAACAAGTCAGTACACATAATAGCAAAATATAGGTTAAGCATTAAAACAATATAAAACCACAATAAAGACAATAAAACCAACATCATTATAATCAGCGTCTCCTAGTTAAAACATTGCCCAATTCCATTGTCAAGTGATTCCATTTCCTATGTCAGTTACTCTGCATTTGTAAATGCTTGCTCATATAACCATGTCTTAACTTATCACCGAAACGTTAAGAGTGAGGGAGCCAATCTAATCTCCTTAGGGAGGGCGTTCCATAGCCGAGGGGCCACCGCAGAGAAGGCCCTGTCTTTCATCCCCGCCAGACGTACTTGTTATGAAGACGAGATCGAAAGCAGGGCCTCCTCGGACGATCCTAAAGTCCTAGATGGTTAATAAGAAGAGATGCGTTCATTAAAATGAAGGATGGGACAGAAATATAGCCTACGGCACCCAATATTCATTGGCATTCTACCATCCAGATACTAACTGGGACTGACCCTGCTTAGCTTCCAAAACCAGAAAGGCTGTAGTAGTGTCTTTAAAGGTGTTTGGATCTAGCACTCAGGTATTGTAGAGACAGGAAAAGAAGTGTATATTGTTCCCTCCATCAACTTGGGTTCCAATTACCAAGCCAAAGATTTTACAGTCTCTAGTTAGTGACTAGGCACCTGAATTTTTGCAACAACCACAGATATATCCATTATGTGCCCCATTAAAATGAAGGATGGGACAGACAACCTAACGGACCACACAAGCAATTCTTGATCGTATTCCAGTTCCCCAGCATTTCGAACAATACTTCTTTGGGCGCTTAGAAACCAATCAGCCTTATTGAAAGCTGGGGTTTTCAGAATCTTTAGAGCAGCTGTCCCAACTATTCAGCATCTAGTCGTATCTTACATAAAGTACCAAATGTTCAGTTCTTGGAGCTGTGAATGAAGCCTCATGGCATGGAAAGTGGAGGCGGAGGAAAGAGACAAGCTACAATTAGGGAGAACTAGCAGGCCTGATATGAGCAATATGGCCATATAGTGAAGCTGCAGAACTACAAGATGTATACAGATATCTTAATTCACAATAACATTTCTTAATTCCCTGGGTTTTCTCAGGCAAGAGTGAGGGAAGTGTAGCCTGTAGAATCATAGAATCATAGAATCAAGGAGTTGGAAGAGACCTCATGGGCCATCCAGTCCAACCCCCTGCCAAGAAGCAGGAATATTGCATTCAAAGCACCCCTGACAGATGGCCATCCAGCCTCTGCTTAAAAGCTTCCAAAGAAGGAGCCTCCACCACACTCCGGGGCAGAGAGTTCCACTGCTGAACGGCTCTCACAGTCGGGAAATTCTTCCTCATGTTCAGATGGAATCTCCTTTCTTGTAGTTTGAAGGCATTGTTTCGTGTCCTAGTCTCCAAGGAAGCAGAAAACAAGCTTGGCTATCATATCTCTTCTCAGCCTTCTCTTCTTCAGGCTAAACATGCTCAGCTCCTTAAGCCGCTCCTCATAGGGCTTGTTCTCCAGACCCTTGATCATTTTAGTCGCCCTCCTCTGGACACATTCCAGCTTCTCAATATCTCTCTTGAATTGTGGTGCCCAGAATTAGACACAATATTCCAGGTGTGGTCTAACCAAAGCAGAATAGAAGGGTAGCATTACTTCCCTGGATCTAGACACTATGCTCCTATTGATGCAGGCCAAAATCCCATTGGCTTTTTTTTTTGCCGCCACATCACATTATTGGCTCATGTTTAACTTGTTCACAAGGACTCCAAGATCTTTTTCACACGTACTGCTCTCAAGCCAGGCATCGTCTCCCATTCTGTATCTTTGCATTTCGTTTTTTCTGCCTAAGTGGAGTATCTTGCATTTGTCCCTGTTGAACTTCATTTTGTTAGTTTTGGCCTATCTCTCTAATCTGTCAAGATCGTTTTGAATCCTGCTCCTGTCCTCTGGAGTATTGGCTATCTCTCCCAATTTGGTGTTGTGTGCAAACTTGATGATCCTGCCTTCTAACCCTTCATCTAAGTCATTAATAAAGATGTTGAACAGGACCAGGCCCAGGACGGAACCGTGCGGCACTAGTGTATACTAGTGTATATTCCCCCTTGTTTCCTGGGTGTCGAAGGGGTTGCTGTCACTCAGTTTCATCATTTCTCTTTCCTTCCCCTCATACATTTTCCTCTTTTCTTTCTCTTCCTTTCTTCCTTACCTCCTTTTTCCCCATTCCCTCCCTCTCTACTCAGTTCTTTTCTTCCTTCCCCTCCTTTTTCTCCTTTCTCCAGCCCTCGGAGGGCCCTATCTCACAATGTCTCTGTGGCAACATAGCTCTCTTTGTGGGTCTTTCCTTCCATTCTTCCTTCCTTCATAGAATAATAGAATCATAGAATTGGAAGATACCTTATGGGCCATCCAGTCCAACCCTCTACCAAGAAGCAGGAAAATCCCATTCAAACACCCCTAACAGATGGCCATCCAGCCCCTGCTAAAAAGCCTCCAAAGAAAGAGCCTCCACCACACTCAGGGGCAGAGAGTCCCTCCCTTCCTCTCATAGACATGCCACCTTTCTTTCCCAGTGACATCAGAGATCCTGCTTCACCTAGCAACATCCAATCCATTGTCATCACAGAGGGCCACTTCATCTAGCAATAGCCTTTGTGGTCCAAACAGACAAACATGTGTACATACTTTGACTTTTATATAGAGAGATACATGCTGAACGTTATTCAAAATGACATTTAGAATTGGCATGTATAACGCACAGGCACCTCCTAAAATATGAACCTGCTTGTTCACCAAAAATATGAAGCCGCCAAAAGGAAGAGGGAGTATGGTTGTTGAAACAGCTGTATATTTAAAGTTCTCTTTATTTTAATTGTTGAAATATAACCCACTGATTACACCAATATCAGGGGAGATTAGAGCCAAGAAGGGGAGAGACACTTAGCATTTAAAAAGGTAGAAACTGGGAAACACTAGAACTGAGAGACTTAAAATGCCTCTTCAGAGGAATTCCGCTGCCACCATTCCAGTATTAATCAGGCTGAGGTAATATTGTGAGTTTGTTCTGTAACACATACTGTGCCACTGTAGTTTCTGAGTGGCTGCTGTGAAGCTGACTTTAGAAATACTTTGACCACAAAGGTACACACACTGAGGCTGGTATAAGTTAATAAAAGAACAAGAATGTTTATTGAACAAGCTTGAAATAATTCAGGTACAAATGCTTAATGGTTTCAGAAAATATTGGCAATAAAAACGTGTGGTTGCATTAGAGTAAAATCTTAAACTCTCCTGGGTTACAAGTCTTTGACGTTCCACCTCAGAAAATTACTTCAGGAAATTAATCTCTGAAAGTAACTCCCAAAATTGCCCCTTAGGATTTTAGCCAAAAATACCCTGAACTAGACTTCCCTAGGAATTGAACAGTCCACTAACTGGGCACTGCTCCTCCACAGTATTCTAGGTATCTACTAAATGGCTACACTGAATACCTCACAAAAGACTAACCCAATCTTCTTCTCCAAACCCAATCTCGCTCTGAACTAACACCAACTCTTCAACTCCAAGTCCTAACTGACTAACTGGGACTTCAAGCCTCTGTTTTAAAAGCACACTTTTTTCCTCTAGACCACTTAGGCTCTGCCCCATCTTTCTAGCCAATCCTAGCTCCTTATTTTCCCTCTAAGACTTGAACATACCTCCTCAGGGAAAACCTAACTAAAATGGCTTCCACCCTGCTCCCTTTTCTAAAATGGATGCTGTGGCTTCTCCAGGCCCACTCCCTTAGGCTTCAGCCAGCCAGCTTATTTATTTATCGTGTCAGGCAACCCAACAGTTGTATTACATTTTTGACAGAACAAACAAACAAACATACAAAAGACACAGAGTTTGCAAGCTTGGTAGTTGATTAAATGTCCTTTGACCAGTATCTGTCCACTTGGAGTGCCTCTGGTGTTGCCGCAAGGAGGTCCTCCATTCTGCATGTGGCAGGGCTCAGGTTGCATTGCAGCAGGTGGTCTGTAGTTTGCTCTTCTCCGCACTCGCATGTCGTGGATTCCACTTTGTAGCCCCATTTCCGAAGGTTGGCTCTGCATCTCGTGGTGCCAGAGCGCAGTCTGTTCAGTGCCTTCCAAGTCACCCAGTTTTCTGTGTGCCCAGGGGGGAGTCTCTCATTTGGTATCAGCCATTGGTTGAGGTTTTATTTATTATTATTTATTTCAAAGTTTTATATACCGAGCTTCTCACCTCATAAGAGGGACTCAGCCCGTTTTCCAACCATAAAAACACATACAATCGGTAAAATATCAAAATACACATTACAATAAAACATTAAAAAGCACATATATTTAAAACTACAGTGGTCAGTCGTCATACTAAAATCGAATATACACCGTCTTCCATCCATAACCACGACTTCACCTGTTTCCTGAATGTCAGGATTGTTGGGGCGGTTCTAACCTCTGGCGGGAGAGAGTTCCAGAGTCGCGGGGCCACTACCGAGAAGGCCCTGTCCCTCGTCCCCACCAGCCGCACTTGTGAGGCCAGCGGGACCGAGAGCAGGGCCCCTCCAGACGATCTTAGTAATCTTGATGGTTCGTAGGGGAGAATACGTTCGGAGAGGTAAACCGGGCCGGAGTCGTTTAGGGCTTTATAGGTTAACACCAGCACTTTGAATTGTGCTCGGAAGCTAATTGGCAGCCAGTGGAGCTGGTGTAACAGCGGAGTGGTGTGCTCCCTGTACCCAGCACCCGTTAGTAATCTGGCTGCCGCACATTGTACTTGCTGCAGCTTCCGGGCAGTCTTCAGAGGCAACCCCACGTAGGTTCTGAGTTTGAGCCTGCCACTTTTGGACTCGCGCTTGCTGAGGTGTTCCAGCGAGTGTCTCTGTAGATCTTAGAAAACTATTTCTTGACTTAAGTCGTTGACGTGCTGGCTGATGCCCAACCAAACAAGGGATGAGCTGGAGATGTCTCTGCCTTGGTCCTTTCACTATTGGCTGCTACTTCCCGGCGGATGTCAGGTGGTGCAATGCCGGCTAAGCAGTGTAATTTCTCCAGTGGTGTGGGGCGCAGACACCCCGTGATAATGCGGCATGTAGCCAGCCAGCTAAGGTAAGGTATTCATTACAACATGCTTTCTAGTGTAAGTGAAACATATTGGTGTGGCCCAGTGGGGAAAAAGAGTACCACCTCCTCTTCAGTTGTCCACTCCAGGTGTAATTTCTCAATAAGACATTTGCCTTTTTTAAAAAACAGATACATTATGCTCTTTTTTTTTCTTTTTTTTTTTGTTCTAGGTGCCTGTGCAGTCCTGGTTTGATGACATGACAGATACAGAATTGTTAGACCTCCTTCCGTTCTTTGAAGGACTAAGCAAAGAGGAGGAGGTCTACACTATGCTTCATAAACTCTGCAACAGGTAGCCTTCCAAGCCGAAACGCACTGCTTGGCTGCAGCCCCTCTGGGGGGGCTTTCAGAATTAACACAGCATCTCAAAGAGGCTGCTCACGTCAAGAGTTATAAACACTCTCGCTCTTCCTCTTGCAATGCTGTACGTGAAGGACAATCGTGAACTGATGCTACTAAAATCGTGGGAATACTGATGCCGTAAGGTGATAAGACTACTTTTTTAAAGAAAAAAAATATAAGAAATCGAAACAAAGCTATTTTGAATGGGACTGTTTTAATGAATTTCATAAATGGACACCTTTTACAGATCCTGCTTTTTTTCTTAAAACATGCCAAAAAAAGTATATTTAAAGCTTGATGTTGTTTCAGCACGTCGACTTGACCCTTTTCCCATCCCCACTCGTCCCATCCCATCCCGCTATGCAGACCATTCCCCCCACTCCATCCTGCTTATAGAGCAGTTGACCTGACTCTGAATTTTCTTTCTTCCATGATAAAAGTGCCTTTTCAAATGTTGTTTTAAGATTTAAAGGAAAAAAATAATCATTTTTGTATGAGGCGTATTTCCAGAAATCTTCTAGTCTTGTATTGTTTAAATGCTTGAAGAGGAAGAAGAAAAAGAAGAGGAAAACGGCGTTGGAAACCTTGTATTGAGCATCGTGTTATGTGGAGGTAAAAAGTAGAACACTGTTAGCAGTTGGATGGGGGTTCTGTTTCTTGGATGTTGTATTAGCTTTTCATTGGGTCAAGCTTGAAAGAATCAGTAGTATGTAAGCAGGGATACTGCAGTCAACTGGGTAATATACCATATTTCATTGTATAATAGTCGCACCTCCCTGTTTTATCCTAAAAAGGAAGGTGTGACTATTATGTGATGAAAAAAAATCTGTCTTTGATTCTCCAATTTCTGATTTTGATTTTTTTAAAAAATAAGGCTATACCTTTAAAAGAGGAAGAGGAGGAGGGATGATCCAACCTCGAGCAAACAGCCTTGTTTCTGTTTGCTTGTTTAAACTGTTTTCCCTCTGAGAAAAGAGGATGGAAGATCCTCCTCCTTTCCAGAAATGGAGGTCTTCGAAACTCAGATCTTCCCTTCTTTCTCTTTCTCCAAAGGCAAGGCAGCTCTTTGGTGAAAGGAGAAAGGAGATAAGGCCCGAGTCCAAAGATCTCCATTTTATAGTTTTTCAACTACCTTTCCTTCAGAGAAAGAAGGAAGGACTCTGCGACTATTATGCGAGGAACACAAAAATACCAATTTTGCCACCTCCAAATTTCTCTGTGGCAACAATAATGCAATGAAATACGGTATATACGTCAGTGACATAACTGTCTTAATAATTTGGGGCATGTTTTGCACATAGCTTACAGTTTGTCTGCATTTTCCGACCGAGTATGGCGAAATGGAATGAGATGTACACACACAGTGGCAAGCATATTCCTCAGCGCCTTCCAGAAGGGTCTTCGATAGCCTTTGCTAACGCACAACTGCCAGGTATTTCTGTTGTTAGTGATGAGATACTGCTATAAATTATTGAAGACGAGGGGATTATTTATGAAGCTTGAATTCTTCCCATAAGCAAAGATGTAAATTGAGCTGTTTGCAAAATACCCCCTCCCCCAAAATAGCCCAATTAAAAAAAATTGGGAGGTAAACCAGGAGCACACTTTTCACCCCAAATGATGGGGCACGCACAGGAGACAGTTCCCGGTTTAATTGTGCTCTGGATATTTTCTGGACCGCTGCTTCAGAAGGCTCCCCCAACAGAGCTGAACCCCGGCTGTTATACTGTTCTTCGCCACTGTGCCTGTGCTGCTGAAACCTTTGTTGAAAAGCTGCAAAACACGGGCAACAAATCAAAACGCTGGCTTTCTGCTAAAGGCCCTTTAACAACATATATTGGCTAATGTCATCAAGGATAACTCCATAGATTGCCTTTAGAAAAATTGGGGTGGTGTTCCCTCTTCTTAGTACTTTGGGGTTTTTTTTTTATGTTTCTATGCTTCTCTTGTTAAAAAAGAAACAGCGAAGTTGATTCTGATTTGTCCCATGGCTAAAAGATTTTGTAGCATCTCTCAAGTGAGATCTGGGATTGTTGACCCTTAACAGGAGTGCTGAGAATATTAAAATGGAGTTTCACTATGAAAAATGTTGAGTTGGGAGTTGTCCAAGTGTTGAAATCACTCCACTGAGAGTTTGCATTAGTATTCCTAAATTGTTCTGTGTTGCTTTGGAGCATCACTTTTCAGATTTGATCCTGCCCTCCTAGACTTTGGCAAAGAATGTCAGAGTCTGTCCTTGAGCTATCAAAAATACCTTTTTTGGACCGCACGAAGCTCAGATTTACACCAGTGGAAATCGTAGTTGCTCAAATTTAGCCATACTGGACAGGAATTGTCCAAAAATGTTTTGGTGCTCAACCCAGTCAGCTGTCGAATGCTGAAGCTGGCTTGTTGTCACTCCTTGCCTTTACCTGGATATAAGGCCAGTAGGAACCTCCTCAAGGAGCTGGAATGGATTTCTACTCCTTATCTAAAACATCTAAGAAGCAGCTTGAACACATTAATTCATTGGAAGGAGGAGGTGGGGAACACCTCCATGAGCATGGAAAAGGTCAACCTTCCCCATCACCATTGGGATGTGCTGAAGTATAGCTCCCATTATCCCCAGCCTACCTGGCCACCAGGTTGGAGGGGGCTGCCATAGGTGACCACAGGCACAGTAGAAGACAGACATTGCTCCAGTCATCCCCAACCTTCACCCTTGAAATGAATTGGACTGCAATCCCCATCAGTCCCATGGCTCTGCTTGCAGCTCATAGTAGGATTATGGGAGTTGCTTTCCAGCATATCTCAAGAAACCCCAGTCTGGGGAAAGCTGCCGCACTGCGGTTTCTCCCAGTGTTTGCAGCGCTCTTTATAAGCAGGACAGACCTATTAACCCCAAAAGGATCTCCCATCGGTAACACCATCAACGCATTGCTTGCCCTTTGGAGGTCATTCCCTTTAGTACTGTATGTTTCGTCTGCCAGGAATTTGGCAACATGGAAAATACCCAACCATTAGGGCATTTTTTTCCTTTTTATTATTATTTTTTAAAAGTATGGATTCTGGTTAGTCCATAAAGCTTAACTGTCATTCGAAGTGTTCTCCTGATTTTGTATTTGAATTCAAAAATAATGAAACAGTTGTACTGCCAAAGCGTGTTCTCTGAGCAGTATTTTTTCCACTGTGTTTCTGGCCTTCTGAGCCTCAAATGCAGTCTGCAGGGAAAGTATTCAGGTTGTAGCGGGGGCAAGGATGATGGGAATCGTTGGATTTAAGTCTAAAGAAAACCACAGGTGGTTCTTCTTTCTTGTACTCAATCTCTGGATCTTCCCAACTGCCAGCTGATATCATCTTGCCCTTTCTAGTGTGGTGTGACCTTCTGACAGTTTTATGAGATCTGTTTGTACATAATACAGACCATTTTCATTCAGTGTTCACTTTTTTATAAAATCAGTGATTTTATCTCTAACCGGTTGCCTTAAATGTCTGTGAATGAATGTTGATTATTAAAAGTGTCTTGTAACGTTGTGGAACCCGCATACAACGGACAATGGAACTTCCCCCTCACCAGCCTGGCCTCTGTTTTAAAGAAATCACCTTGAAATTAACTCTGGGATTTTCAAATCTACCAAGCTCTTGCAAAATAGCATCTTAAACCACAGGCCAACCACCTGGGAGTGTTCCTTGCCGAAGAAAACCCTATGAAATCCACAGGGCCGCCATAAGTTGATGGGTGACTTGAAGGCACAGATACCCGCGCATTATAAGAGTGTCATAGCACCTTAAGGATTAATTAATTAACTTAACTATATCACTGGTAGTTGACATAAGCCCAAACTCAATTTATAATTGTTCAGGAAGATGTGGGGCAGGCAGGATTTGTAGTATTTGTCTGGCAGTAGCTCAGGTTGGTTGCTTAACGTTGTTAGACTCATGGAATGGAATCATAGTTGGAAGGGACTGCGAAGGCCATCCGGGCCAGCTTAGCCTAGCGCAGTGTTTCTCAACCTGGGGGTCGGGACCCCTGGGGGGGTCGCGAAGGGGTGTCAGAGGGGTCGCCAAAGACCATCAGAAAACACAGTATTTTCTGTTGGTCATGGGGGTTCTGTGTGGGAAGTTTGGCCCAATTCTATCATTGGTGGGGTTCAGAATGCTCCTTGAATGTAGGTGAACTATAAATCCCAGCAAGTACAACTCCCAAATGTCAAAGTCTATTTTTCCCAAACCCCATCAGTGTTCAGATTTGGGCATATTGAGTATCCATGCCTAGTTTGGTCCAGATCCATCATTGTTTGAGCCCACAGTGCTTTCTGGATATGGGCAAACTACAACTCCTAAACTCAAGGTCAATGCCCACCAAACCCTTCCAGTATTTTCTGTTGATCATGGGAGTTCTCTGTGCCAACTTTGGTTCAATTCCATTGTTGGTGGGGTTCGGAATACCCTTTGTTTACATGTTAACTATAAATCCCAGCAACTACAACTCGCAAATTATAAAATCAATCCCCCTGCCAACCCCACCAGTATTCAAATTTGGGCATACCAGGTATTTGTGTCAAATTTACCCCAGTGAATGAAAATACATCCTGCAGATCATTATTAACATGGCGATTCATAATGTTAGGGTTATGGTTGGGGGTCACCACAACATGAGGAACTGTATTAAGGAGTCGCGGCATTAGGAAGGTTGAGAACCACTGGCCTAGCGGTTCCTTGGCTTTCTCTGCAAAGGCCATCCATTCCAACCCAAAAAAAAAAGCAATTAAAGCTCTCCCAAAAGATGGCCATCCAGTCTCAGCTTAAAAACCTCCAGAGAAAGGGGACTCTATGGGACTCTCAGGCAGCAGCCAATCCCACCATCAAACAGTACTTACCAACCATTGGAGACACTTGTCCTGTAATTCGAATCCATTACTAGTCTCTAGAGCAGCGGAAAACAAGCTTGCTCCCTCCTCAACATAGCATCACTTTCAACCATTTAAATACACCTATCCTGTCACCTTTCAGTCTTCTCCAAGGTAAACATACCCAACTCCATCAGTGTTTCCTCGTACGGCTTGGCTTCCAGACCTTTGACCATGTTTGGTCATCCTTCTCTGGACATTTTCCAGGATGTCAATATCCTTGTCGAATTGCTTTGTACAGATCTGGTGGAG
Source organism: Anolis sagrei (assembly GCF_037176765.1). Lineage (NCBI taxonomy): Eukaryota > Metazoa > Chordata > Lepidosauria > Squamata > Anolidae > Anolis > Anolis sagrei. The sequence continues at coordinate 125,157,001 of NC_090026.1, read as the reverse complement.
GCTCTTTCTTTGGAGGCTTTTAAACGGAGACCATGTATAAATATGTGAGGAGGGCGCAAGCTTGTTTTCTGCTGCCCTGGAGATTAGGACGCGGAACAATGGCTTCAAACTACAGGAAAGGAGATTCCATCTGAACATAAGGAAGAACTTCCTGACTGTGAGAGCCGTTCAGCAGTGGAACTCTCTGCCACAGAGTGTGGTGGAGGCTTTTAAACAGAGGCTGGATGGCTATCTGTTGGGGGTACTTTGAATGCGATTTTCCTGCTTCTTGGCAGGGGGTTGGACTGGATAGCCCACGAGATCCCTTCCAACTCTAGTATTCTATGATTCTATGGACATAGTGTTATTCCAGGTGAGGTCTGCCCAAAGCAGAATAAAACGAGACTATGACTTCTCTTGGTCTAGACATCTTTTGCGTCTTATGCATTATCGAAGCTGGTAATATGTTTAAGAGCCTCCCTCCAAAAATACACCCAGCAATAGTAAACTTCAGAATGCCACAAAATAGCTCAAACATCTTTTAAAAACAACAGTGGCATATAGTAGTGCATGCCATTGCAACATGCATCTGATGTCACATTGCAACCTATGTGCATGATCAAATCCACTCCAAATTAGAGCATACCTACTTACGAAAGCGGAGCCACCGGTGGCACAGTGGGTTAAACCCCTGTGCTGGCAGGACTGAAGACCGACAGGTCGCAGGTTCGAATCCGGGGAGAGGCGGATGAGCTCCCTCTACCAGCTCCAGCTCCTCATGTGGGGACATGAGAGAAGCCTCCCACAAGGATGATAAAACATCAAATGATCCGAGCGTCCCCTGAGCAACGTCCTTGCAGACGGCCAATTCTCTCACACCAGAAGTGACTTGCAGATTCTCAAGTCTCCTGACACGACAAAAAAAAAACTTACGAAAGCAGCACTGATGGCATTTCAGATGCACTGCATTGTCTCAAAATTTGGAAAAGTGTCGTTTTTTGGACTTTAACTCTCAATTCACTATGGGAGTCACAGTGTTTGGAAATAATAATAATAATAATAATAATAATAATAATAATCGTCATCTTTATTTATACCCTGCCACTATCTCCTCAGTGGCAACTCGGAGCGGCTTACATGGAGCCAAGCAATTTGCAAAAAATTGCAAAAATAGGTTCACACCTCATGCACAAAAATTCCAAATTTCTGGTTGGTAGGTTTTATCGCCCATCCTTACTTACCCTGCAGTGTAACAAAGCAGGTAAGATCCCTTCCTTGAAGCAATGACACTGTACGTAGTATTTCTTAGATCTGCCTTGTGGTTCTGTGCCTTCGCCATGCACTCAAGTGGGATTTCATGCTCTCAAGAGGCATATACCAATGAAAGAGGTGGTATTCTAGTAATATAAAGATCCAAACATTGTCCCATTGCTCACTCAGGTGGTGCCTGACCTGAAGTTCTGTTGTCAGTTGTATGTTGGGTTTTGGGGGCGGGATCGAGGGGAAATGAAAGGGACGCAAACCAGTCCATGGATGCAGTGCTTGTGCATGGAGAATCTCCATCCCTCTATTAGACTGCAGATTTCATCATTCCCACCCGTCTGCATGCACAGCAAAGTTGGAATGAACCATTCGGAGCAAGGGAAAAGTTATGACCTGGTCTCTTCTTTATCTCCCTGACACTTTTTGGCCCTTCATTTGATGAAATGGTTTTTGTTTTTCACCATTAATAGCATCCACTGAGCAAAGAAGGGAGGGATGGGCCTTTGCAGTCCTCAAATGTAGGCAGGGGAGTTAATGTGTCCAACGTAAGCCAATGAGGTTCTCCATGCACAAGCTGTGCGCCTTCGGTTGGATGGGATTGTGCCCAATATAAATTAGCTAATGAGGCATCCCGTTTTTAACACAAAACTGGATGCCTTGAATACATGAAAAATCCTAGGAGTAATGAATTAAATTGTAACATGTTAAAACTTTAATACTTGAAAATATATATATCCCACGTGTAATCATGAGACACGCCAGAAAATCCCATGTATAATCTATGGCTACGCCCAAAATATATTTTGTCAAAAATGTTAAAAAAAATAATCTGCAGGGTTTTGAAAGGAAGATGTCAACAAATAATGTAATTTGCTGTGTTATTTTGGCTACGTTGGACAATTCTGTCTCCTCTTGTTTAGCCTTTCCATTATAATTTTTTTATTAAAAAATGAATTTTACTTGGCTGAATCTATCCAGCTTAAGAGTTTTATTTTCTTATGCGTATGGTCTCTGTCAAGTCATTATTTAGAAATTTAGGTGGTTTGGGGAGCACCTAGCTTACGTGAGAAATCGCATTTTGAAAAAGTATGTATATAAATCGGTAGAATGTATATTTTCCAACACATAACTGAATTATAGATCTGCTTTTATTATTATTATTATTATTAACTTTATTTGTACCCTGCTACCATCTCCCCAAGGGACTCGGTGCAGTTTACATGAGGCTGAGCCCAAGCACAACAACAAAAGCAATAAAACATCAATAAAAGCAATTAAAAACATAGACAATAAAAAACAACATTATCAAAGAAAGCAACACATAGTTAAAACAGTGGGGAAGCCAAATATAAAGTTAAAATTGGAAATAATGCTGAGCCATGAACGAGAGGTGATACTAGTGTTTGTGGAGGGCATACAAGCAGACTCAGGGAAATGTAAAGTGCTTTGGAGGACAAAGTGCAATGGGATTCATTATTCCGGGAAGGCACACTGGAACAACCACGTCTTCAAGCTCCTCCTGAAGACCGTCAGGGTTGGGGCCTGTCTGATGTCTTTAGGGAGTGAGTTCCAGAGTCGAGGGGGCACCACCAAAAAGGCCCTCTCCCTCGTCCCCACCAAACGCGCCTGCGATGCTGGTGGGATCGAGAGCAAGGCCTCTCCGGAAGATCGAAGAGATTGTGTGGGTTCGTATACAGAAATGCAATCACGTAGGTAGGCGGGTCCCAAACCATTCAGGGCTTTATAGGTAAGAACCTGAACCTTGAATTGGGTCCGGTAGATGAATGGCAGCCAGTGGAGCTCCTTGAACAGGAGGGATGACCGCTCCCTGTAAGGAGCCCCAGTTAACAACCTGGCTGCCGCCCGTTGGATCATCTGAAATTTCCGGGCCGTTTTCAAGGGCAGCCCCACGTAGAGTGCATTGCAGTAATCCAACCTAGAGGTGACTAAGGCGTGGACCACCTTGGCGAGATCCGCCTTCCCGAGGTACGGTCGCAGTTGACGCACAAGTCTCAATTGTGCAAAGGCCCTCCCGGCCACCACCGACGCCTGAGCCTCAAATGTAAGTGAAGACTCCAGAAGGACCCCCAAACTGCGGAGCTGTGACTTCAACAAAAAATAAAAACGTATTGTCAAAGGCTTTCATGGCCAGAATTTCTGGGTTGTTGTAGGTTTTTCAGGCTGTATGGCCTTGTTCTAGAAGCACTCTCTCCTGACGTTTTGCCTGAATCTGTGGCAAGTATCTGTGGCAAACCCCACAACCTCTGAGGATGCTTGCCACAGATGCAGGCGAAACTTCAGGAGACAATGCTTCTAGAACATGGCCATACATCCCGAATCCTACAACAACCCGGTAACGATAGCAATAACAACACAGAACTGCACAACCCTGGTAAACGAGGGGCATTCATTAAAGATTTCCCCTGACCCACTTCTTGTGGACTGAGAGCAATGAAACTTGGCCCAGTACTGAGTCCTTCTCTCCATTGTTGCCACCCAGGGACACACACTTCTTCCATCTTTTAAAGCAAATGTAAATACCCTGCTTGTAGAAGTTGACAGGTTTCTCCAAAAGCCACGTTGTGACTATGGAAACCAGAGTCTCATCATCTAAAAAAAAGCTTGTCCTTCAAAAATAACTTCATTGTTGGAAAGAGGTAGAAATCCAATAGTGCAAGGTCGGTTGAATAAGGGAGATGTGGTTGAATTTCAAAGCCACAGGAGCATGCCTCTTCCATTTGGGCAACAGGTGAGTTGTGAACTGGTGCATTGTTTTGCAGAAGGCGGACAGCTTTGGTGAGCATGCCACCTTGTCTCTTGGTTTTGATGGCCTCCCGCAATTTCCGCAGCAGTGAAGCATAGTATGCCCAGTGATCATGGTACCCTTTGCTAGGAAATCCATCAGTACTTCTCCGTGTTGGTTCCAAAATACTGTGAGCATGACCTTGCTTGCTGAAAGTTGGGCACGTGACTTCTTTGGAGGCGGTGAGTCATGATGCTTCCATTGCATCGACTGGATTTTAGTCTCAGGATCATAGTGATGGACCCAGCTTTCATTCTGTGGGACCAGTCTGTTGAAAAAGTCCTCCTGGTTTCCATGGCACATCATTGTCAAGAGAGCCTGAGAGCATTCAACTCGTTCTTGCTTCTGGAAAGGTGTGAGCAGCCAGGGTACCCAGCAAGCGGATACCTTGTGCATGTGAAGATGGTCCTAGATTTGAATTGATATTAGAATTGGTCATTCCAATTCTTGACTATATCACATTTATTTATTATTTATTTATTTACAGCTTTTATATTCCGCCCTTCTCACCCCTCAGGGGACTCAGAGCAGATTACAGTGTACACATATATGGCATACATTCAATGCCAATTTTTGACATACAAACATATACAGACATACACAGAGGCTATTTAACTTTTTTTCTGACCGCCAGAGGAGCTGTCGCTTTCATCGTTCATCTGCGACGCTGATGAAGCACTTCCGCATTCCCCACATGCTTCCCCACTGGAATGCTTTGCTGGAGTCTTCTTTATGGCCTCATAAATCAGTTAATTTAGCCTCCCCACACGTTAAGGTGGTACCTTATTTTCCCACTTGACAGATGCAACTGTCTTTCGGGTTGCAAAGGTCGACAATAGGTCAAGTGGTCCCTGGTCAAAGAGGTTCCTGGTCAAGTGATCCCTTGTCAAGTGGTCTCTGGTCAAAGAGGTCCCTGGTCAAGTGGTCCCTGGTCAAAGAGGTCCCTGGTCAAGTGGTCTCTGGTCAAAATGGTCACTGGTCAAGTGGTCTCTGGTCAAAGAAGTCCCTGGTCAAAGAAGTCCCTGGTCAAAGAGGTCCCTGGTCAAAGTGGTCTCTGGTTAAAAAGGTCCCTGGTCAAAGAGGTTCCTAGTCAAGTGGTCTCTGGTCAGAGAAGTCCCTGGTCAAGTGGTCCCTGGTCAAAGAGGTTCATGGTCAAGTAGTCCCTGGTCAAATAAAAGGTTGAGAACCACTGCCTTACATTTACTCTGGACTCTGAATGAGGTAACTATTCTTGCTCTTGAACTTCGCTTAATGCACCTCTGCACATTTTAGCTGTCAAAATGGGCAGCTGTGAACTTAGCTAGATGAGATCTTGAAATGTAAAGATGTAGCACTGAATACTAAAGTTAGGATGGTCCATGTCAGCATATTTCCAATGCATCTATGTATGATTGTAAAAACTGGACAGTGAAGAAAGCTGATACGAAGAAAATCCACTCATTTGAGTTTGCGGTGCTGGAGGAGAGTTCTGTGGATGGTGTGGACTGCTAAAAAGGAAAAATGAATGGGTCCAAGAGTGAAGCAAGCATGAACTCTCCTTAGGAGCCAAGATGATTTAACTGAGGCTGCAGTATTTTGGGCATATCATGAGAAGACTCACTAGAAAGGCCAATAATACAATAAGGCTTTTGGATGAACTTGTTCAGGGAAGTTCCATGGTCTTGAGTCTGCAAGACCTGAGCAGGGCTGTGGATAATAAGATAGTTTGTAAGTCAACTTGACAGTAGTTATGAAAACCTCAAATGCAGCAGTTACCTAGAGTTTTCATGAAATCCTATGTTTTCTTTCTTCTGAACCAACAGTTTATTCTGTGCGTTTAAGCATGTTCATTAAAGCTTTCGTTAAAACCACAATTTTTAAAATTTTAATATGAACTTATTCTCTTAAGGAGATGTTTCTTCAACTATGTGGCTACTAATAGGAAATGTATTGTCGAAGGCTTTCATGGCCGGAATCACTGGGTTATTGTAGGTTTTTTCGGGCTATATGGCCATGGTCTAGAGCAGTAGTTCTCAACCTGGGGGTCGGGACCCCTGGAGGGGTCACGAAGGAGTGTCAGAGGGGTCACTAAAGACCATCAGAAAACAGCAGTTTCTGTTGGTCATGGGGGTTCTATGTGGGAAATTTGGCTCAATTTTGTCATTTATGGGGTTCAGAATGCTCTTTGATTGTAGGTGAACTATAAATCCCAGCAACTACAACTCCCAAAATATCAAGGTCTATTTTCCCCAAACTCCACCAGTATTCACATTTGGGCATATTGAGTATTTGTGTCAAGTTTGGTCCAGATCCATCATTGTTTGAGTCCACAGTGCTCTCTGGATGTAGGCAAGCGACAACTCCAAAACTCAAGGTCAATGCCTACCAAACCCTTCCAGTATTTTCTCTTGATCATGGGAGTTCTGTGTGCCAAGGCTGGTTCAATTCCATCATTAGTGGGGTTCAGAATGCTCCTTGATTGCAGGTGAACTATAAATTCCAGCAACCACAACTCCCAAATGACAAAATCAACTCCCCCCAACCACACCAGTATTCAAATCTGGGCGTATAGGGTATTTGTGCCAAATTTGGTCCAGTGAATGAAAATACATCCTGCATATCAGATATTTACGATTGATAGCAGTAGCAAAATGACAGTTATGAAGTAGGAAGGAAAATAATTTTATGATTGAGGGTCACCACAACATGCGATATTGTCTTAAGGGGTCGCAGCATGAGGAAGGTTGAGAACCACTGGTCTAGAGGCATTCTGTCCTGACGTTTCGCCTCCATCTATGGCAAGCATCCTCAGAGGTAGTGAGGTCTGTTGGAACTAGGAAAAAGACCTCACTACCTCTGAGGATGCTTGCCATAGATGCAGGTGAAACGTCAAGAGAGAATGCCTCTAGACCATGGCCATATCGCCCAAAAAAACCTACAACAACCCAGTAATAGAAAATGAATCCTGCAATAAAAAGAGCCAATCCCAGCCATTTTGGTATCTGAACCATCAGGGAAGGTTCTGACATTAGAGGAAGCTATAGGCCTCCGTTAGGTAACTGACCCACTCCTCTTCATGCAGGGCTTTTCCACTAGATGGAGAGGTTGAGCTAGACTTTTTTGCTGGGGGAAAAAAACTATCTGGAAAGGCGGCACCGAAATTAAAATTCAGCTGCTCCTCCAAAAGGCTCCTTTTGGAAACCGCCACCATGCCTTTGCCCATAAATACAGGAAGGAGTGGGTTGTTGGACACAAAGAAAGGAGGAAGAGCTAAATGAAGGGGAAAATGCCCACGCTTATTCATCGCATTTACAGGCAATCCCTGAGTTATAAACATCCAAATTATAAACGACTCCTAGTTAAGGTGAGACAACAGGAAGTGAGAGAAATCTGTCCTTCAGAATGGAAATCCACTCCTGGAAGAGTTATTATCATGGGAAAAAGGGGTCTCCTCCACTGAAGCTTTATCTCAAATTCTTCTTTCCACAACAAACCATTTTTTTTCCAAAATCCAGTGATCACAAAGTCAGTAAGTGAGGTGAAATCTTTGGAACAAAGGCTCAGACAATAAAGGAAACACCACAGGAGTGTTCACTCTACCCTAAAGAGAAAAATAGAAGCATAGTGTCTAGATCCAGAGAAGTCATGCTGCCCCTCTATTCTGCCTTGTTCAGACCACACCAGGAATCCAATGCCAGAAATACAGCTTAATGATGTAACATTAGAAAATGTTGACCATTTCCGCCACCTTGGCAGCCACCTCTCTACCAAAGTCAGCATCAACACCGAAATACAACACCGCCTGAGCTATGCGAGCGCAGCATTTTTCTGAATGAAGCAGAGAGTGTTTGAGGACCGGGACATCCGTAGGGATACCAAGGTGCTTGTTTATAAAGCTATTGTCCCCCCAGCCCTGCTATATGCCTGCGAAACGTGGTCTACAGACGTCACATGCAACTCCTGGAACGATTTAATCAGTGTTGCCTCCGGAAAATCCTGCAAATCTCTTGAGAAGACAGGCGGACAACCGTCAGCGTGCTGGAAGAAGCAAAGACCGCCAGCATTGAAGCGATGGTCGTCCGCCATCAAGTCCGCTGGAGCAGCCACGTTGTCCAGATGCCTGACCACCGTCTCCCAAAGCAGTTGCTCTACTCCGAACTCAAGAACAGAAAATGGAATGTGGGTGGGCAGGAAAAGAGATTTAAAGATGGGCTCAAAGCCAACCTTAAAAACTCTGGCATAGACACTGAAAACTGGGAAGCCCTGGCCCTTGACCGCTCCAACTGGAGGTCAGTTGTGACCAGCAGTGCTGCAGAATTTGAAGAGGCACGAATGGAGGGTGAAAGAGAGAAACGTGCCAAGAGGAAGGCGCGTCAAGCCAACCCTGACCGAGACCACCTTCCACCTGGAAACCAATGCCCTCACTGCAGAAGAAGATGCAGATCAAGAATAGGGCTCCACAGTCACCTACGGATCCACCAGAAAACTGATCCTGGAAGACTATCCTACTCGGCCAACGACGGATCGCCTAAGGAAGGAAGACACCTGGAATCACACTGTGCCCAATTCTGGGTAAAGGAAATGTTGACAGGCTGGAAAGTTTGGTTCAATTCCATTGTTTATGTAGTTCAAAATGCTCTTTGGTTGTAGGTTAACTATAAATCCCAGCAACTACGACTCCCAAATGACAAAATCCCGCCCGCCCCCCATCCCCACCAGTGTTCAAATTTGGGTTTATCGGATATTTGTGCCAAATTTGGTCCAGTGAATAAAAATACATCCTGCATATCAGATATTTACATTAAGACTCACAACAGTAGCAAAATTAGTGTTATAAAGTAGCAATGAAAATAATTTTATGGTAGGGGGTCACCACACCATGGGGAACTGTATTAAGGGGTCGCAGCATTAGGAAAGTGGAGAAACACTGGTGTAGACGCAATGTAAAAGGACATCCAAGGAGTCCTGGTGCCCTGAGGGATGTTTGAGCCTCTTCCCTTCTTTCCTCATGAAACTTTTATTCTGTGCAAGGAATTTAACCTGAAAGTGGGCCAAAGAGGAGGGCAAACTGCTGTGTTGACACTAAACTCCAGCAGCATTTTGAGTTATATTACTTTCTTTTTTTCATTTTAACAGCATCTTCATTGCATTCCTTCAAACCTGTTTCTGGAACAGCCGGTTTAGAGAGGGATGGAAATTTTTACTAAGGGCTATGTCACTGAGGATGTGGAGTTAATATTTACCTTGATTGAAGAGCAAAGGCAATGTTAAGAAGAGCAAAGGCTGACAGGGAGGGAGGGATGCATCTACACTGTAGATGCATCCCTTTAACTGCTATGGAGTTGTAGTTTTACAAGATCTTTAACCATCTTTAGCTGGTGCCTCACCAAACTACAACTCCTAGTATTCCATAATATCAAGCCATGGCAGTCAAAAGTGGTGCCAAACTGCATTAATTCCACAGTGTAGATCAGTAGTTCTCAACCTGTGGGTCCCCAGATGTTTTGGCCTTCAACTCCCAGAAATCCTAACAGCTGGTAAGCTGGCTGGGATTTCTGGGAGTTGTAGGCCAAAATACCTGGGGACCCACAGATTGAAAACCACTGGTGTAGATGCACCCAAGGTGGAAGCACTGTATATGAATCAAGGCTGTAATTCTTCACTAAGTTCCTTCTCAAAGGAAGCAAGACATAATTTCAGCAATTTCCTTCCCGTGACAGAGAGGCTTCGAAAACCACAAAGGTTAACTGCAATTCGGGATTAATTCTGTGCAGAATCCACATGAAACTGTTTTGCACAGAAAGCAAAAGAGGCTGAATTTTCTACATTGGAAATGGTATTCCTGTGCAGAATCACAGCCCTCTACTTTGAGGTTAAAGCCAAATTGTCTCCAAGCAAAGCCGTGTAATTTGTTGTCAAATAAATCATATTTCCAGCAGAGTAGAATAGAACACACTCCACCCATATCCTCAGGATTCCTGGGTTTTGTATGGATGGACTAGAGCAGTGGTTCTCAACCTGTGGGTCCCCAGGTGTTTTGGCCTACAACTCCCAGAAATCCCAGCCAGTTTACCAGCTGTTAGGATTTCTGGGATTTGGAGGCCAAAACATCTGGGGACCGACAGGTTGAGAACCACTGGACTAGGGTAAAGGTAAAGGTTTCCCTTTGACGTTAAGTCTAGTTGAATCCAACTCTGGGGGATGGTGCTCATCTCCATTTCTAAGCCGAAGAGCCAGCGTTGTCCACAGATGTCCCCTAGATCATGTGGCCAACATGACTTCATAGAGCACTGTTACCTTCCCTCACATGTTTTCTAACTGCTAGGTTGGCAGAAGCTGGGGCTAACAGTGGGAGCTCACCCCATCCTGTGGATTTTAAACACTAACTTTCCAGTCAGCAAGTTCTGCAGCTCAGCAGTTTAAACCGCTGTGCCACTGCGGCCCCTATGAATGTACTTTCTTTTCGTGTTAGGAGTAACTTGAGAAACTGCAAGTCACTTCTGGTGTGAGAGAATTGGCCGTCTGCAAGGACGTTGCCCAGGGGACTCCTGGATGTTTTGATATTTTACCATCCTTGTGGGAGGCTTATCTCATGTCCTCGCATGGGGAGCTGGAGCTGACAGAGGGAGCTCGTCTGCACTCTTCCCAGATTCGAACCTGCGACCTTTCAGCATTCAGCCCTGCCAGCACAGGGGTTTAGAGATAATCATGAATCCTATTGAAATGAAGGACTTCTGCCCTAAGAACCCCATAGTATTGAAGGCCTAGAAAATGCCTAGAGTGAACCTATTTTATGAGATATCGATGCATGAAACCACGGATACGGGGATCATATTGGTACTTAGATCTCTTTGAACCTTATGGCTGCCATCTACACTGTAGAATGAATGCAGTCTGACACCACTTTGACTCCCATGGCTGAATGCTAAGGAATCATGGCTGTTGTGGAGCCCGCAATGGGTTAATTCCTTGTGCTAGCAGGACTGAAGACCGACAGGTTGGAGCACGGATGAGCTCCCTCTGTCATCTCCAGTTCCCCATGCGGGGACATGAGAAAAGCCTCCCAAAAGGATAGCAAAACATCAAAACATACTGGCATCCCCTGGGCAACATCCTTGCAGACAGCCAATTCTCTCATACTGGAAGTGACTTGCAGTTTCTCAAGTTGCTCCTGGCACGAAAAAAATGGGTGTTGTATTTTATTAATTAATTAATTAATTAGAAGTTTTATATACCGGTCTTCTCACCTCCAAGGAGGCACTCAGGCCGTTTCACAACATGTTTTCATATACAGTTATATACAAAACAGCACAATGCATCATCATTATACATTAAAATATAGGTACAATAAAAACATCATCATTACATTACACAAGCCAAGTTGTCAATACAGTCACAATTCATTGTCATCCTTCCATGTGGACAAGGGTTATTGACTCAATCCTCAAATGCCATATTCCAAAGCCAGATTTTGATTCGTTTTCTAAAGGTCAGGAGGGAGGGAGCAGATCTAATCTCTGGTGGGAGGGAATTCCAAAGCCGAGGAGCCACCACCGAGAAGGCCCTGTCCCTCGTTCCCACCAGACGCGATTGCGAAGGTGGTGGGAACGAGAGCAGGGCCCCTCCGGAAGATCTTAGTAACCTTGATGGTTCATAGGGGAGAATCCGTTCGGACAGGTAAACTGGGCCGGAGTCGTTTAGGGCTTTATAGGTCAAAACCAGCACTTTGAACTGTGCTCGGAAGCTAATCGGCAGCCAGTGGAGCTGGCGTAACAGAGGGGTCGTATGGTCTCTATATATTTTATAAGATCTTCAGCCTTTTCTGCCCAAGACGGCCAATGCCAAAATGATCAAGAGTCTGGAGAACAAGCCCTATCAGGAGCGGCTTAAAGAGCTGGGCATGTTTTAGCCTAAAGAAGAGAAGGCTGAGAGGAGATATGATGAGGGTCATATATAAATATGTGAGGGGTAGTCATTGGGAGGAGGGAGCAAGCTTGGAGACTACGACGTGGAGCAATGGCTTCAAACTACAGGAAAGGAGATTCCATCTGAACATAAGGAAGAACTTCCTGACTGTGAGAGCCGTTCAGCAGTGGAACTCTCTGCCCCAGAGTGTGATGGAGGCTCCTTCTTTGGAGGCTTTTAAACAGAGGCTGGATGGACATCTGTTGGGAGTGCTTTGAATGCAATTTTCCTGCTTCTTGGCAGAATGGGGTTGGACTGGATGGCCCATGAGGTCTCTTCCAACTCTTTGATTCTATGATTCTATGAATGCGATTTTCCTGCTTCTTGGCAGAATGGAGTTCGACTGGATGACCCATGAGGTCTCTTCCAACTCTGATTCTACAACTCTGATTATCCCAAAGCATGAAGCCACTGCCATTCAATGGTGTCCAACGTTAAGTGCAGCCTATGTTGCCTAGAATAATATGTTATCCCAGTTGCCTATCAACTCGGCTTAATCCCTGCCCAGACTTAGCCGCCTTGAGCTAATGAGTGCCGTTTTTTTGCCCTGCTATTCATAACTCTTGCATTTCTTTCTCAGCCTACTTCATGCTCCTGAATCCTCTGCCACTCCATTCCTGAGAGCAATTATTCCACTTTCCCACCTCCCAAATGCAAACACGGTAACTAGGAAACGCTTTTGCAACCGGATCTGTCTCTGGAGAAAGCCGTGTGTGCTTTTTGGGGTGGAGGGGGAGTAGGAAAGCCCTCCTCCTTTGGCTCCAGAGGCAAAGGTTTGACATCTTCCTTGACATCCTATTTCCTGTATGCTTTTTGTATGTCGCTCCTTTGAACAGGTATGGGCAAACTTGGGTCCTCCAGGTGTTTTGGACTCCAACTCCCACAATTCCTAACAGCCAGTAGGCTGTTAGGAATTGTGAGAGTTGGGGTCCAAAACACCCGGAGGGCCCAAGTTTGCCCATTCCTGCCTTAGTTGGATAAATAGAAAGAGATGCAGGCTTAGCGATTGCAAAAAATGAAGGCAATGCATTCAGATTTGTATAATACATTGTTGTGGCCCAGTGTTCGAATCTCCTTTGCACTGTTTGTTTATTAATGCCTAGACTATAGGTCATTTGCATGTAAACAAATGGGTATAATATTAAAAAATACCCTAAAATACCTATTTTAGCTATGTATTTTTAATAATCTCAGTGTCTGATTCTATTTTGATGTTTGCATGTTTTGGGTTTTAGACTACATAGTGTACGATTTGTAGCGTTTGACCGAAAGGTCGCAGGTTCGAATCCGGTGAGTGGCGTGAGCTCCCGCTGTCAGCCCCAGCTTCTGCCAACCTAGCAGTTTGAAAACATGCAAATGTGAGTTAGCCAATATAATAATAATAATATATAATAAAACTTTATTTATCAATAGGTACCTCTCTGGTGGGAAGGTAACAGCGCTCCATGCAGTCATGCTGGCCACATGGCCTTGGAGGTGTCTACGGATAATGCCGGACAGAGAGTTTCATCTATGCTGATGATCGTGCCATTACTGCTCAAGCAGGGAGCCTTGAGATGGTTGAACAGAAGCTCTCCGAAGGTCTAGCTGCTCTTACTGCCTATTACAGGAAAAACCAGCTGATCCCTAATCCATCTAAAACACAGACATGTGCTTTTCATCTCAAGAAGAGACAAGCATCCCGAGCTCTGAGGATTACCTGGGAAGGAATCCCACTGGAGCATTGCAGCGCTCCCACATACCTGGGAGTCACTCTGGACCGTGCTCTGACCTACAAGAAGCACTGCCTGAACATCAAGCAAAAAGTGGGTGCTAGAAACAATATCATACGAAAGCTGACTGGCACAACCTGGGGATCACAACCAGATACAGTGAAGACATCTGCCCTTGCGCTTTGCTACTCTGCTGCTGAGTACGCGTTCCCAGTGTGGAACACATCTCACCATGCTAAAACAGTGGATGTGGCTCTTAATGAGACATGCCACATGATCACAGGATGTCTACGCCCAACACCACAGGAGAAATTATACTGTTTGGCCAGCATTGCATCACTTGACATCCATTGAGAAGTAGCAGCCAATAATGAAAGGACCAAGGCAGTGACATCTCCGGCCCATCCCCTGTTTGGGTATCAGCCAGCATGCCAACACCTTAAATCAATAAACAGTTTTCTAAGATCTACAGAGATATTCACTGGAACACCTCAGCAAGCAAGAGTCCAAAAGTGGCAGGCAAAAACCTAGAACCTCACGCCATGGCTGATACTGAATGAGAGACCCCCTCCTGTGCACACAGAAGACTGAGCAACTTGGAAGGCACTGAATAGACTGTGTTCTGGCACCACAAGATGCAGAGCCAACCTTAAGAAACAGGGCCACAAAGTGGAGTCCACAACATGTGAGTGTGGAGAAGAGCAAACCACTGACCACCTATTACAATGCAACCTGAGCCCCGCCACATGCACAATGGAGGACCTTCTCACAGCGACACCAGAGGCACTCCAAGTGGCCAGATACTGGTCAAAGGACATTTAATATAATGCCAAGTTTCTAAACTTTGTGTTGTTTGAATACATTTACAGAGTAGGATTGATATCACACAAGAGATCAAATCTCTGCTTAGGTTAAGGTTTATTCCATACACTTGTTGTTGTTTATTCGTTTAGTCGATTCTGACTCTTTGTGACCTGATGGACCAGCCCAGGCCAGAGCTCCCTGTCAGCCATGGCCACCTTCAGTCACTTCAAGGATGCCATCCATCCATCTTGCCCTTGGTCGGCCCCTCTTCCTTTTTCCTTCCATTTCCTTCCCCAGCATCATTCTCTTCTGCAAGCTTTCATGTCTTCTCATGACGTGGCAAAGTACTTCATCTTTGCCTCTAATCTCCTTCCCTCCAGTGAGCAGTCGGGCTTTATTTCCTGGAGGATGGACTGGTTGGATCTTCTCGCAGTCCAAGGCACTCTCAGAATTTTCCTCCAACACCACAGTTCAAAAGCATCTGTTTCTTTGCTCAGCCTTCCTTATGGTCCAGCTCTCACATCCATAGGTTACTATGGGGAATACCATTGCTTTAACTATGTGGATCTTTGTTGCCAGTGTGATGTCTCTACTCTTCAATATTTTATCGAGATTGGTCCTTGATCTCCTCCCAAGAAGTAAATGTCTTCTGATTTCCTGGCTGCAGTAATCTTTGTACCTAGAAATACAAATCCTGTCACTGCCACCACGTTTTCCCCCTCTATTTGCCAGTTATCAATCAGCCTGATTGCCATGATCTTGGGTTTTTTTATATTTAATTGCAACCCAGCTTTTGCACTTTCTTCTTTCACCTTGATTAGAAGGCTCCTCAGTTCCTCCTTGCTTTTTGCCATCAAAGTGGTATCATCTGCATATCTAAGGTTGTTAATATTTCTTCCAGCCATTTTAACCCCAGCCTTGGATTCATCAAACCCCACACGTCGCATGATGTGTTCTGCATACAAGTTGAATAGGTTGGGTGAGAATAGACAGCCCTGCCATACTCCTTTCCTTACACTACTAATATCAATAATCCAGATGGAGATTAAGCATGTGTATTTCCTCCAGGAAATAAAGCCCGACTGCTCATTGGAGGGAAGGATACTAGAGACAAAGTTGAAGTACTTTGGCCACATCATGAGGAGACAGCAAAGCCTAGAGAAGACAATTATGCTGGGGAAAATGGAAGGAAAAAGGAAGAGAGGCCGACCAAGGGCAAGATGGATGGATGGCATCCTTGAAGTGACTGGACTGACTTTGAAGGAGCTGGGGGTGGTGACGGCCGACAGGGAGCTCTGGCGTGGGCTGGTCCATGAGGTCACGAAGAGTCGGAGACAACTGAACGAATGAACAATAACAACAATATGTGTGTTTGTGTCTGTATGTATGAGTCTCCCTTCAGGGGGTTGAGAAGGACGGGATAGAAATGCGAGAAATAAAGAGGTAGAAGAGCGTCAGGAAAAGTAGAGAGATCACTGCTAGAAAACCAAAACCAACCCAGTTATTTCTGCACATTAGTAGGAAAAAATACTCAGTCTATAATTGCCAGATTGAAAATTGGGGGAGGCTCCTGTAGCTTTGATGCTTGCAGAGAAGTGGGAAATTCAGCAGGTGTTGCTTATAACACAACCAGGTAACAAGCCACACCTGTGGAGATCCTACGCAACTGAATGGTGAGTCAATGCCTGAGCAAATGCCATTGATTCAGCCAGCCTACTCGAGGTAGGTCTAACAGATCTAGTTCCTGTTCTATTTTTATCTTGCCTTCCTCTTAATGAATGAGATCCTAGACCTGCTGACAATTTAAATGGCATACATGAATGTATTGTCGAAGGCTTTCATGGTCGGAATCACCAGGTTGTTGTAGGTTTCTTGGGCTGTATGGCAATGTTCTACAAGCATTCTCTCCTGATATTTTGCCTGCATCTATGGCAAGCATCCTCAGTGACCTCACAACCTCATAGATGCAGGTGAAACGTCAGGGGAGAATGCTTCTAGAACATGGCATACAGCCCGAAAAACTTACAACAACTCAGCATACATGAAGCTAAAACACCAGGTAAATAAGAGCTTACGTTATGCATAAAACAAAAGATAGTACTGGCCACCCCACTTCCATTGAGAGTAGTTGCCCAAAGCTTACCTGTACAAAGAAGAGCATGAAGTTTGTGCATTGGGCTATGTCATTGGAGAAGAAAGTTTGAATCCCTGATCAGACATGGAAACTCATTGGTGACACTGGGGAAGTCACACTCTCTCAGCCTCAGAGGAAGGCAAAGGCAAAACTCCTCTGAAGACATCTTGCCAATTGTGGGCCACCTTAAGTGGGATATGATTTGAAGGCACACAACAACAATTTGCCCAAAGGCAATGGGGAGGGAGTTGACCTAGCTTCCTTCAATGCAAGTATGAAGGGTCTAAGAATTCATATTTGTTTCTTGAACTCACAGCAATCCTGTGAGTTCAAGAAACTTTGCCCTGTAGTGAGTCCTATTAATCACTCAGTGATTCAATCTTAGATGAGATTAACCATACGATTTGTCCCTTAATGCATAGCTAAATTAGTAAAAGAAGGTTGGAAATAGGGTTCCATCATTATCCCAGACTGAGAGTTTTTAGGATCAGATCTCAAGACGTATCTTTGCAAAGTCACAGAGAATGGGACTTCACGATGTTATGATTTAGGATTAACGTACCCCTTGTCTTTCAGACATGGGGAACAAGTGTGGTCAAGTAATATCAGAGCGTGGTCAAGAAGGCAAAAGTTATTAATGAGGTTGAATATACAAACTAGGAGATGATGCCCTGTGTCCCTTTGAGGCTACTTTCCTTGCTGAACAGGTAATTTAAGGAACTAGAAGCAAGCATTTGGTGGCAAAGAGGGAAAACATTAAATTCTTGTGGGTTTTTTTCGGGCTATATGGCCATGTTCTAGAGGCATTTCTCCTGACGTTTCGCCTGCATCTATGGCAAGCATCCTCAGAGGATGCTTGCCATAGATGCAGGCGAAACGTCAGGAGAAATGCCTCTAGAACATGGCCATATAGCCCGAAAAAAACCCACAAGAACTTAGTGATTCCAGCCATGAAAGCCTTCGACAATAGAGAGAAAACATTAACCAAACCATAAAGTCCTGACTCTTGAATTGCACCCATTCAATATCTGACCCGAAAGCTTCAATCACAATATATTGCAAACAGAAGGATCTCAGCCGTAGCTCGGATTAGCTTTGTGAGGCCGAGAAGAAACCAAACCTGACTTGGTTGGAGAGTCACACCCTGCAGGTAAAAGACATTAAACATTTCAGATTTCATTCCCTGTGCAATGAAAGGTTGGTATTTACCACCGAGTCCTGAATGCGAGGGAACATTTCCTGGTTGCCCATGCCCATTGTGTCCTACAATGGGAACACCTGCAAAGTTGGCCAAGCTAAGTAGGCGAACAATTGAAAGGAATGAAATCCAATCATTACACATTTCTCCACATTGTCTAAGTTCTCTCCCCAGAGTTTGGAGAAAGTTCTTTTCTTGGACTACAACTCCCAGAAACCCTTGGCAGGGAAATTCTGGGAACTGGAGTACAACACAGAACCCCTTACAAGCTCTGTTTCCCTCTCAAAGATCCAAGAACTAGCAAAATCATTGACAGGTTTTTGCCTTACAATGGCCCTTAACATTACCTAGGAAGCTTTGGGGGTGTTGCCACATTTTTGCCCCACTACACCTTGTTCAGTAAATGATATGGAAGTCAACTGATCATGAGGCAACCCTAGAATCATAGAATCAAAGAGTTGGAAGAGACCTCATGGGCCATCCAGTCCAACCCCCTGCCAAGAAGCAGGAATATTGCATTCAAATCACCCCTGACAGATGGCCATCCAGCCTCTGTTTAAAAGCTTCCAAAGAAGGAGCCTCCACCACACTCCGGGGCAGAGAGTTCCACTGCTGAACGGCTCTCACAGTCAGGAAGTTCTTCCTCTGAACATGAGGAAGAACTTCCTGACTGTGAGAGCCATTCAGCAGTAGAACTTCCATGTTGACTTCCATGTCATTCACTTTTTCTGGACCTAAAATGATGAGAGAGAGAGACAAAAACACAGTGAAATTGCAGACAAGGGGAGGCATGGTATTATCAAGGGGTCACAACCCTTAAAAGCTCCTTAAGGGTTCAGTGAGACCCTTGACCCCTATGCATTTGCTTCGTCCAATCTTGTAGTATGGTGTTAAAGCATTAAACTAAGCTGCAAAGTCAGCCCTCCACATTCATTGGGGTTTGGGGCACAGGACTCAGTAGAAAATGGGAAAGCCACACATTAAAAAGTCCTTTTTAAACATAATTAAATGCCTCTCTCAGAATCTCTAGGTCCTCCAGTACAGCTCTGTGGTCAGCTGTTGATGAAAGTAGATGATAGTCATGTTGGAGGACCTAGAGAGAACATCTCTCTAGGAGTCCCTAGGTCCTCCTATGTGGTTCTATACTCAACCTTTGCCAAATCACACGACAACTTAAGAATTCTTAGAAGGTAACATTCTCTCTGTTAATTTCTAGGTCTTCCAGGATGACTCTGTGGCCAACTTCCAGCGGAAGTTGACCAAACAGGACCTTGAGATTCTTAGAACGTTTTAATGAAATCCATGAATAATCAAATTTGCAAAAGTCCACTTCACTAAAGTGGAGGACTGGCTGCAATCACCTGTCCCTGAACTTGAAGACTTGGGATGTCATTGCTTGAAAACAGTCCATGTGAAAGGGATCTAGGAGTCTTTAGTAGACCACAAACTGAGCCTGAGCCAAGAGTGTGATGCAGCAGCTAAAAAGATCAATGCAATTCTAGGCTCCATTAATAGGAGTGTAGTGTCTAGACCAGGTTCTCAATCTGTGGGTCCCCAGGTCTTTTGGCCTACAACTCCCAGAAATCCCAGCCAGTTTACTAGCTGTTAGGATTTCTGGGAGTTGAAGACCAAAACATCTGGGGACACACAGGTTGAGAACCACTGGTAGACTGAGGGAAGCAATAGTTCCACTCTATTCAAGAGAGAGATATTGACAAGCTGGAATGTGTCCAGAGGAGGGCAACTAAAATGATCAAGGGTCTGGAGAACAAGCCCTATGAGGAGCGGCTTAAGGAGCTGGGCGTGTTTAGCCTGAAGAAGAGAAGGCTGAGAGGAGATATGATAGCCATGTATAAATATGTGAGAGGAAGCCACAGGGAGGAGGGAGCAAGCTTGTTTTCTGCTTCCCTGGAGACTAGGACGTGAAACAATGGCTTCAAACTACAAGAAAGGAGATTCCATCTGAACATGAGGAAGAACTTCCTGACTGTGAGAGCCGTTCAGCAGTGGAACTCTCTGCCCCAGAGTGTGGTGGAGGCTCCTTCTTTGGAAGCTTTTAAACAGAGGCTGGATGGCCATCTGTCAGGGGTGATTTGAATGCAGGGTTCCTGCTTCTTGGCAGGTGGTTGGTCTGGATGGCCCATGAGGTCTCTTCCAACTCTTTGATTCTGTGATTCAATTATTCCATTCAGCTTTCCTCACCTGGGGTAACCCTGGGACCAGTTCTGGATGAAACAATTCAAGAAGGAGATGAGCAAACTGGAATGCGTCCAGAGCAGGACGACCTCAATGATCAAAGGTTTGGAAACCAAGCTCTATGAGTGACGTAGGAAGCTGGGTATGTTTGGCTTGAAGAAGAGAAGGTTGAGAGGGGACATGAGAAGATGCCACATTGAGAAGGGAGCAAGTTTGTTTTCTGATGCTCTGGAGACTTGGATACAATGGAGCAATGGATTCAAATTTCAGATAAAGAGATTCAACCTAAACATTAGGAGGAACTTCCTGATTGCAAGAGCTGTTTGGCCATGGAATTTGTGGCCTGGGACTATAGGGGAGCCTTCTTCTCTGGAGACTTTTAAGCAGAGGTTGGATGCCCATCTGTTGGGAGGGTTAGGATGGTGTCTTCCTGTGTGCCAGAAAGGGTTTGGGCTGGATAACCCTTGGGATCTGTTCCAGGTATGAATCTATGATTCATGGAACTGGGCAAATGTGTCCCCTTTATTTCCTTTCCTTGTTTGTTTTCCATACTCTTGAATTTTTGATGGCAACCTCATTAGGGCAGGGAGCTTCTCACGAATTGGTCCATTGTTGAAATAATGAATCATCCTATCATAGATTTGCTCCGTCACCAAAAGAAGTGACGGATGAAAATGCACTGAACACTGGCATCATCATGTTTTCCAGGTTCACCTCCCTCCTCTCTCCATTTATTGAAATGCGGCTTGGAGTCCAGGTGTGCAAACAAGTGTGCACATCAAATGGCTCTCTGGCCCCATTGCCTGCTCCTTGGGAACAAATAGTTTGAATGACTGGAAAAGGAGGGATGAGTCACAGGCAGACACAACTCTTGGGGATGCCTGTTAGGAAAAAGGGATTCCTTCCATTTCAATTAACCTTTGGAGTTAATTTGCATTTGCCTTTCTCCCATTACTTGCCTCCACTTTCAGTAGGTGAGAATCTCTACTGAAAAACCAAGAGGAGCAAAACCAACACTAAAGTGTGTGTGTTTCTGTGTGTGTGTTAAAAGTTAAATCACATGACACTGAACACATAATCAGATGAGAGAAAATCTTACATGCCTTTGGGAAGAAACAGCATTTGAAATGTATTGGAAGAAGGCAAACAGGTGCAGCCTGATCACATTTCCTATGCAGAAAATCCAGCTATATCCAGCATATGATATTAAAAGGAATGCAATGACTATATATATACACAGTGTTCGCTCACTTATCGCGGGGGTTATGTTCCAGGACCATCCCGCGATAAGTGAAAATCCGTGAAGTAGGGATATTTATACATTATTTTAGCATATCATAGAATCATAGAACTAAAGAGTTGGAAGAGACCTCATGGGCCATCCAGTCCAACCCCATTCTGCCAAGAAGCAGGAATATTGCATTCAAATCACCCCTGACAGATAGCCATCCATCCTCTGTTTAAAAGCTTCCAAAGAAGGAGCCTCCACCACACTCCAGGGCAGAGAGTTCCACTGCTGAACGGCTCTCACAGTCAGGAAGTTCTTCCTCATGTTCAGATGGAATCTCCTCTCTTGTAGTTTGAAGCCATTGTTCCATTGCGTCCTAATCTCCATGGAAGCAGAAAACAAGCTTGCTCCCTCCTCCCTGTGGCTTCCTTTCACATATTTATACATGGCTATCGTATCTCCTCTCAGCCTTCTCTTCTTCAGGCTAAACATGCCCAGCTCCTTAAGCCACTCCTCATAGGGCTTGTTCTCCAGACTCTTTATCATTTTAGTCGCCCTTCTCTGGACACATTCCAGCTTGTCAATATCTCTCTTGAATTGTGGTGCCCAGAATTGGACACAATATTCCAAGTGTGGTCTAACTAAAGCAGAATAGAGGGGTAGCATTACTTCCCTGGACCTTTCTACAGGAGCTCTTGGTATTATGTCCTGCATGAAAGGCTTCTCTGTGTGGAGTGGCCCAAAACGGCTCTTGTTCCCTCCAAAACCCAAAAAGGGGGCAGGACCAGGGAACCTAACTATAAGTGACAGGTGGCTTGCCCTATGATTGCAGCCAAAAGTAGCGACCTATCTGCAGAGTCCCTGAAACTTAGGACTACAACAAACATTCAATGCAAAGCAAACAAAATTGGAGCTCCTGGTGCAGTTGTACCTGCACAACCCTGCTGGGCTTTTCTAAAGGATCTCTGATGGAGGACAAAGGGGAAAAAAATCTCCAAAACACCCCTAGAAAAAAAAAGAAGACAGACAAGAAGTGCCTGAAATATTAACAACATTTGACACACGTACTTGTGGTCTCCAGCCCACTGTGGACCAGACACAGTAAGAATGCCACTTGTAAAAGGAAACTTGTTGTCAAAAGTTTCAGTAAGAACGGAAACCACAGAATGATATCTTTCTTCCTGGAGTCCTGCAGAGTGCTGAAAACTCCTGCTGAATGCACGCTCCAGCTGCTCTTTCATTGAAAAGCAATGGGTGTGACCCATCAGGGGCGGGCCTCGCCTTGGTAAGTAAAAACTGGATTAAATTACCTTCCTTTAGGACATGCCCTCTTCTGTCAAAAGGTAGCAGAGCAGACGCGAGGACAGAGGCAGCAACCAGAGTGGAAGGGACTCTGTGACGCCCAGGAGAAAGTGGGGAGAAGAAGGGGCACTGAGCCATTCCACAGCCTGGACTTCACAACAAGGTAAAGGACACTTTTGGGGATCTTTGGCTTGCAACAAAACCCTTTCCTTACATCTGCAATGCTTGGCAGGAGAGACCTGGCTCTGAGTTGGGTGCCAGAACATGAAAGAATATCATTTGACAGAATCTGGTTCTATCGGTGCTTCTCAATCTTCCGAATGCCACGACCCCTTAATACAGTTCCTCGTGTTGTGGTGACCCCCAACCACAACATTATTTTTGTCGCTGTAATTTTGCTACTGTTATGAATTGTAATGTAAATATCTGATATGCAGGATGTATTTTCATTTATTGGACCAAATTTGGCACAAATACCCAATACGCCCAAGTTTGAATACTGGAGAGCAATTGATTTTGTCATTTGGGAGTTGTAGTTACTGGGATTTATAGTTCGCCTACAATCAGAGAGTATTCTGAACTCCACCAATGCTGAAATTGAATCAAACTCGGCACACAGAACTCCCGTGACCAAGAGAAAATACTGGAAGGGTTTGGTGGGCATTGACCTTGAGTTTTAGAGTTGTAGTTCACCTACATCCAGAGAGCACTGTGGACTCAAACAATGATGGATCTGGACCAAATTTGGCACAAATACTTAGTAGTCCCAAATGTGAACACTAGTGGAATTTGGGGGAAATAGACCTTGACATTGGGAGTTGTAGTTGCTGGGATTTATAGTTTGCCTACAATCACAGAGCATTCTGAACTCCACCAATGATGGAACTGAACCAAACTTGGCACACAGAACTCCCATAACCAACAAAAAATATTGGAAGGTTTTGATGGGCATTGACCTTGAGTTTGGGAATTGTAGTTCTACATCCAACGAGCACAGTGGATTCAAACAATGATGGATCTGGATCAAACTTGGCACGAATACTCAATATGCCCATATGTTATCACTGGTGGAGTTTGGGGGAAATAGACCTTGACATGCAGGAGTTGTAGTTGCTGGGATTTATAGTTCGCCTACAATCAAAGAGCATTCTGAACTCCACCAATGCTGGAATTGAATCAAACTCGGCATACTCAGTAGGCCCAAATGTGAACACTGGTGGGGTTTGGGTAAAATAGACCTTGACTTTTGGGGTTGTCGTTGCGGGGATTTCTAGTTCACCTACAATCAAAGAGTATTCTGAACCCCACCAACAATAGAATTAGGCCAAACTTCCCACACAGAATCCCCATCACTAACAGAAAATACTGTGTTTCCTGATGGTCTTTGGTGACCCCTCTGACACCTCCTCCAGAGTTCCTGACCCCCAATTTGAGAAACACTTGGTTATATGGAAAGGAGAAAACAGAAAGAGACATAGCATCCTTAGAGCGGGGAAAGTATGTTCAGTTTAACCTGATCCATTCCAGGCAAAAGGGTCCTTCAGGAGATTCCATCTGAACATGGGGAAGAACTTCCTGACTGTGAGAGCCGTTCAGCAGTGGAACTCTCTGCACCGGAGTGTGGTGGAGGGTCCTTCTTTGGAAGCTTTTAAACAGATGCTGGATGGCCATCTGTCAGGGGTGATTTGAATGCAACATTCCTGCTTCTTGGCAGAATGGGGTTGGACTGGATGGCCCACGAGGTCTCTTCCAACTCTTTGATTCTATGATTCATGCAAAAGGCAATTCAATTGAGAAAGGGTCCTGCATATTTTTGTCAACTTTGGTACAGTCACATTTTCTTTTGTAGCCAGAATGCAACACTTGGCCATTAAAATTAGTACTAAATTAGTGATTGAAAAATTGCAACGAAAAGCAAAGGAAGAAACGTCAAGAAAAAGGTGGCAGAAGGCTCTGCAAAATGTTTCTTCTTTTCTTTTCCGTCCCACTGGATGTCTTGTTTGGAAGACAAGGGAAGAAAAGGGATTCTCTTCCCAAGTCGAAATGCGTTTCCGAGACAATAGCCGGGTTTGTCTTCCGAGAGGCTAGTACACTCTAATTGTCACCAACCAAGTAATTATCCCTGTTTTGTTCAACGCGGGTGACTCACCCGATGCGCGGCAGGAGCTGGTTTTAATTTAAAGTTTGCTGTTCTGCAGAATTGTTTACCCCAGGAAGGTCGGTCGGAGGATATTCCGACATGGATTTTCATGTCTGGTGAATTATTGTTTTAGCTGAAGCGATGGCTTGACCTTGCATCTCCGCTTTTGTCTTGTGGTTTGAAAAATATTTTATGTAACACAGCTGCATAAATACAATTGGAAGGGCCTCTGCGGCCTGTGTTTTTTCCCCCTGAAATGGTTGCCTCTCCTCCTACTCACAGACACTATTAATTTGGGATGCAAAGCAGGCTCGTGACGAACTCAGTCTTTAGCTAAGGTTGGCTGCAAGGTATTCAGCATTGTGGGGTGTTTGATTTAGCAAAAAGGAAGTCGGTGCATTTATTTTCTTTCTCCGACATTTAAATATAATATTGACCAAAGGTGGACGTAACAGGCCTTTTCCCACCAGGTAAGGTTGGGCAGGATGGCGGATGTGGTTTGCCAATGTGGATCACAGGGAAGTTGTTTGGAAGCAATCCCCAATCGCTCGGGTTGGTTTTGCAAAAGGCTAGCAAGGATTTTTCCATGTTGCCCTAGATTCAGCACGCATCTGACATTATTCATTTATTTATTTATTTATTTCAGAGTCTTATATACCGACCTTCTCACCTCTTTTGAGGGACTCAGACCGGTTTCCAACCATAAAAACCCATACAATCGGTAAAAACACCATAGTTCATATTACAATAACGCATTAAAACAACAAATATATCCAAAACTACAGTGGTCAGTCGTCATACTAAAAAACAATTATACATCATCTTCCATCCATATCTCAGGGTGTTGTCTCACTCATCAAAAGCCTGTCTCCATAACCACGTCTTCACCTGTTTCCTAAAAGTCAGGATAGAAGGGGCGGTTCTGATCTCCGGTGGGAGAGAGTTCCAGAGTCACGGGGCCACCACCAAGAAGGCGCTGTCCCTCGTCCCCACCAGACGCGTTTGCGAGGCCGGAGGGACCGAGAGCAGGGCCTCTCCGGACGATCTTAATAATCTTGATGGTTCATAGGGGAGAATATGTTCAGAGTCGTTTAGGGCCGGAGTCGTTTAGGGCCGGAGTCGTTTAGGGCTTTAAGGGTTAACACCAGCACTTTGAATTGTGCTCAGAAGCTAATTGGCAGCCAGTGGAGCTGGTGTAACAGCGGAGTGGTGTGCTCCCTGTACCCCGCACCCGTTAGTAGTCTGGCTGCCGAGCGTTGGACTAGCTGCAGCTTCTGGGCAGTCTTCAGAGGCAACCCCACGTAGAGAGCGTTGCAGTAATCTAAACGGGATGTAACCAAAGCATGGACCACCGTGGCCAAGTCAGACTTCCCAAGGTACAGGCGCAGCTGGCGCACAAGTTTTAGTTGTGCAAAAGCTCCCCTGACCACCACCGAGACCTGAGGCTCCAGGCTCAGCGATGAGTCTAGGAGAACTCCCAGACTGCGAACCTGCGCCTTTAGGGGGAGTGTGACCCCGTCCAGCACAGGCTGTAACCACCAGTATATGGTCTCCACCAGTATATGACATCATTATAAAAGGTAAAGTTTCCCCCTTGACATTAAGTCTAGTTGTGTCCGACTCTGGGGGTGGTGCTCATCTCCATTTCTAAGCTGAAGAGCTGGCGTTGTCCATAGACACCTCCTAGGACATGTGGCCAGGATGACCGCATGGAGCTCCATTACCTTCCCACCAAAGCGGGACCTATTGATCTACTAACATTGCATATTTTCGAACTGCTAGGTTGGGAGAAGCTGGGGATGACAGTGGGAGCTCATGCCGCTCCCCAGATTCGAACCGCTGAACTTTCAGTCAGTAAGTTCAGCAGCTCAGCAGTTTAACCTGCTGCACCACCGGTAGATGTGCGGATGGTTCCGTCTGTCAGCTCCAGCTCTCCATGCAGGAACATGAGAGAAGCCTCTCACAGGATGGTTATTTATTTATTTATCATGTCAGGAGCAACCAGACAGATGTATTACATTTTTAGCAAAACAAACAAACAAACAGACAAAACACAAAGTTTGCAAGCTTGGTAGTTGATTAAATGTCCTTTGACCAGTATCTGGCCACTTGGAGTGCCTCTGGTGTTGCCGCAAGGAGGTCCTCCATTGCGCATGTGGCAGGGCTCAGGTTGCATTGCAGCAGGTGGTCAGTGGTTTGCTCTTCTCCACACTCGCATGTCGTGGATTCCACCCAGTAGCCCCATTTCTGAAAGTTGGCTCTGCATCTCGTGGTGCCAGAGCGCAGTCTGTTCAGTGCCTTCCAAGTCGCCCAGTCTTCTGTGTGCCCAGGGAGGAGTCTCTCATTTGGTATCAGCCATTGATTGAGGTTCTGGGTTTAAGCCTGCCACTTTTGGACTTTCGCTTGCTGAGGTATTCCAGCAAGTGTCTCCATAGATCTTAGAAAACTATTTCTTGATTTAAGTGCTGGCTGAAATCCAAACGTGCTGGCTGAAATCCAAACAGGGGATGAGCTGGAGATGTCACTGCCTTGGTCCTTTCACTATTGGCTGCTACTTCCCGGCGGATGTCAGGTGGTGCAATAAGCTAAGCAGTGTAATTTCGCCAGTGGTGTAGGGCGCAAACACCCCGTGATAATGCGGCACGTTTCATACCCTAATTAAACCCTAATGAAATACCCTAATGAAACAGGATGATAATATATCAATAATCCTAACGTTTCATACCCTAATTAAACCCTAATGAAATACCCTAATGAAACAGGATGAAATATCCTAATGAAACAGGATGATAATATATCAATAATCCTGGCAACGTCCTTGCAGGTGGTCAATTCTCTCATACCAGAAGCGACTTGTAGTTTCTCAACTCACTCCCGACATGAAAAAATGGTAGAATGCTAGAATTGGAGGGGACCCCAAGGGCCATCCAGTCCAACCCTATTCTGCCATGCAGGAAGACACCACCCAAGCCCTCCCAACAGATGGACATCCAGCCTCTACTTAATAACCTTTAGAGAAGGAGACAGGAGCCCCTGGTGGTGCAACGGGTAAAACCCTTCTGCCAGCAGGACTGCTGACCAACAGATCAGCGGTTCAAATCCGGGGAGAGCACGGATGAGCTCCTCCTATCAGCCCCAGCTCCTTATGCGGGGACATTTTGATGTTTTGATAAAACATCAAAATATCCGGGCAACCCCTGGGCAACGTCCTTGCAGACGGCCAATTCTCTCACACCAGAAGTGAATTGCAGTTTCTCAAGTCTATCCTGACACACACACACTCAAAAGAGAGGGAGACTCCACTAGACTACTAGACACTTGGAGGAGAGAAGGCTCAGTGTCTTTTTTCTCGATTCCTACCTAGTAAACAAGAGCATCGAGGTTGCTTCCAATACCTTCCAACAATTCAGAGATTAAAACCAGTGCGCCTGCACCTAAATAACAAGAGAGAGTGATCAATATTATCAAAATTATTAATGAGGAAGAACACAGAAGTTAGGATATGCTGCAATCCTCCCAAGGCATCTGGAGGAGCTCATGGTGGCACAATGGGTTGGACCTTTGTGCCGGCAGAACTGCTGACCAAGAAGTCGGCGGTTCAAAGCCAGGGAGCAGGGTGAGCTCCTGTCTGTCAGCTCCAGCTTCCCATGCGGGGACATGAGAGAAGCCTCCTACAGGATGGTAAAACATCCAGGCATCCCCTGGGCAACGTTTTCGCAGACAACCAATTTTCTCACACCAGAAGCAACTTGCGGTTTCTCAAGTTGCTCCTGACATGGAAACGAAGGGCATCCACAATAATCTGGAATGATCCAATCAGTGGGACATGTGCAAGAGGTTTTCCTCCTCCCATACCATAGTTGCAGAAATGTTGCAGGAGATGTGCTGCAGCGCATGTGCAGAGTGCAGGCATGCCCAGGGTTTTAAAATGTGGTTATGCACCGATGATGTCCACACTAGTGCACCACATGGAAATCTCTCGAAGCCTCATGTTTTCTGCATTCCTTGGATATAATGGGCTCCATTTTTCCGGTGAAAGCAGACTCTCCCCAGACTTTTGTAAACATGGTTTTTCCTTGTTTAATGCATTTCTGCCTGAATTATGGGCATGTGTTGTTCGTCCATCCCTTCCCTTCATAATCCATCTCAATGTGGATTATAAGGCCTGTGTAGATGCGGCCCAGATCAGCTAAAAAAAGTGTGATGACAAGGGGATCAATAGAAAGGTATGGCTTCCAGGTATGACTATGCTCTCCAGGTCACTGATCACTCAGGGGTACTTTGTGCTTTTCTTGCATGGCAAGGGTTGGACTAGATGGCCCATATGGTGGTCTCTCCCAACTTATCATGTCATTCTATGATTCTATGCCCTTGTGCCCCCAGAACAGATGGGACAACCTCCAACCCCAGTGAAAAGGTGCTTCTCATTCTCCAGATGTTGGTGAGCATTAAGAACACATCTGGTGCAGCTGCATATCCAGTTGGAGGCTGGGAGGCTGGACAAAGAGTTAGAAGATACTTCCTTGAGGAGCAGCATTTAAACTATATACAATATGTAATCACAGAACCCATATCCACAGTTTCATTTATCCACATCTGTAGAAAAATAGTCTCACTAGATACTTACTAGATCCTCCAGGTAATTCATTTGTTGTTCAGGAGGACTTGTTGTTTATTTGTGCAGTTGCTTCCAACTCTTGGTGACCTCCTGGACCAGCCCACGCCAGAGCTCCCTGTCGGCCGTCACCACCCCCAAGTCCTTCAGAGTCAATCCAGTCACTTTAAGGACACCATCCATCCATCTTGCCTTTGCTCGGCCCCTCTTCCTTTTTCCTTCCATTTCCCCAAGCATCATTGTCTTCTCTAAGCTTTCCAACCATTCATGGTTCCTGCCATTAGAATCCCATGGGCGAAAATGTTATTCAACTTTATTTTCAACAGAAAAGTCTGATCCACATGACATTTTCACAGCAGCGACGACAATTGCCAAAGCCACCCATGAGTCCATGATGATGATATTCTGGATCCCTGAGCATCAGATGGCTTCAACGTGCTGTTATTTCCCTGCAAACAAAGTCACTTTCACAAGCTCTCCGCTGCTTTGCTTTTGTTCTGTCTTAGCCCCAGGGAAGGCAATTATTGTTTTACTAGTTTGTTCCTGCTTGCACCAGGTAAATCCAGCCAGTTTCGTATCCTTCTAGACAACTCCTCCTGTTTTGCTTGCCTTTCTTCCGTCTTTTCTTTCTTTCTTTCTTTCTTTCTTTCTTTCTTTCATTCATTCATTCATTCATTCATTCATCTTTCCTTCCTTCCTTCCTTCCTTTCGTCCTTCCTTTCTTCCCTCCTTTCTCTCTCTCTCTCCCTCTGTTCCTTCCTTCTATCCTCCCTTCCCTTCCCTTCCCTCCCTTCTTCCTTCCTTCTTTCCTTTCTTTCCTCCCTCCTTTCTTTCTCCCTTCCTCCCTTCCATCCTTCTTTCTTTCTTTCCTTCCTTCCTTTCATCCATCCTTTCTTCATTCTTTTCTTCCTTTCTTCCCTCCCTCCTTTCTTTCTCCCTCCCTCCGTTCCTTCCTTCTATCCTCCCTTCCCCTCCCTCCCACCCACCCTCCCTCCCTCCCTCCTTCCTTCCTTCCTTCCTTCCTTCCTTCCTTCCTTCCTTCCTTCCTTCCTTCCTTCCTTCTTTTCTCCCTTCCCTTCCCTTTCTCCCTTCTTCCTTCCTTCTTTCCTTTCTTCCTTTCTTCCCTCCCTCCTTTCTTTCTCCCTCCCTTCCATTCATCTTTCTTCCCTCCCTCCCTCCCTCCTTCCCTCCCTCCCTCCCTCCTTTCCTTTCTTTCTTTCTTTCTTTCTTTCCTTTCTTTCCTTTCTTCTTTCCTTTTTTCCTTCCCTTCTTCCTTCCCTTCTTCCTTCCTTCCCTCCCTCCCTCCCTCCCTTCCTTTCCTCATTACTGAAATAGCTGTGGCACTGTTTTTCCAAGGGAAATACAGTAGGATCTCTGTGTCCGCAGGGGAAACACTTCCAGACTTCACATAGATATGCAAAACCTGTTGAAAGGATGGAAAACAAATGCCATAGAGTCAAGTTGGAGGACCTAGAAAAGCCAAGGGAAGATATATTTCGTGATGTGTGGACTAATGAAACTGTGGGTACCTGTCTTGTGGATACTATTTAGATAATTCAATTTACTTTCACTTGGGGCCTGAACCCAGAATGCCCCAGCCTCTGGTTTAGCAACGAATGGCTCGGTGTTATCCACCATCTCTCCATAAATTGTTGACATATTCTATTAAGCGAATGCTTCGTTGCAGCAACTCAAAGCATTTCACATTAATAAATAACCAGTTTCAGTTGGGATATTTCTGTCTTCTGTGAACACATGGAGATGCCTTTGGCTGGGTCAAACCCACTGGCCCATCAAATCCTTTGGTGTGCATTCGAAAAGCAGCCTTTCTCCCTCATCTTCAGCTCAAAGTTCATGTTACCCTCTCAACGTCTCTAATCGCTGCCCCAAAATGGCTCCAAAGCATTACGGTTCCTCCTAAACAACAGAAAGACTGTGAGAAATATAGTTTGTCATTAGCTGCATTCAATTTTTAGTGATCCTAGGATTAAGAAGCCTCCAAAGCATCTCCATCTTCAACATCTCTGCTCAGGTTGGATATACAATGCCATGCAATCCAGTTCCAAACAGATAATCAAGGATCAGGTACTGGATTATATGGCAGTGTGGACGGGGCTTTCGTAATCCAGCTTTCACAGCCATGTGGGGAAATGGGAAATGCAATGGTATGGACCATCGTAACTTTAGAATTCATTGATCTATCTTGACACTTCAGGATCTCGTTCAGTTCCCTCATATCCACCCTTGCAAGTCCTTGTTTGGCCTGATACGTGTATGGTATCCAAATTTGGTGTCAATTCATCCAGTGGTTTTTGAGTTATGTTAATTCCACAAACAAACATTGCATTTTTACTTATATAGCTACTAGCCATCCCCTGCCACTCATTGCTGTGGCCCATTCTGTCTATATGTGCTTTGTGTATGTTTATATTTGTGTATATGTGCATATGTGTGTGTGTGTATGGTTTTGTGCATGCGTTGTAATGTATTTTTTATTTTTTGGCTTTTTAAGTCTCTTCTGCTGTGTTTTTCAGTGTTTTTATGAGTGATGGTCACTCGTTGGCCTCATACGCATATGATATCCAAATTTGGTGTCAATTTGTCCAGTGGTTTTTGAGTTATGTTAATCCCACAAACCAACGTTATACTTTTATTTATATAGATAGCCATGGATATTGAATCTGTGGATAATGAGGGTCAATTATATTGGGTCTAAGTCTTTGCTATTTTCTGCTAGCAAAGTTGTTGATGCTCCTTCCTCCAATTTTAACACCTCCTGCGTCCGCATCTAATCTGACTTTCAGTATGATATTTTCGGCATACATCTTCCTGGAAACTGTATCTTATGGCCCTCGGACTCCAAAGTCTGGCCCCTACAGAATTCCGCAAAGTGCCCCAAATCCTATCAAGTTCGAATCCGTGGGATGGGGTGAGCTCCCACTGTCAGCCCTAGCTCCTGCCAACCTAGCAGTTCGAAAACATGCAAATGTGAGTAGATCAATAGGTACTGCTTCAGCAGCAAAAGGCGAAAGATGCTCCAGGCAGTCATACCAACCATATGACCAGGAAGTGTCTTATTTCATTGTAATTTTTGGAGGCTCAACCTCATGTTAGCTGCCCCAAGTCCCCACTGGGGAGATGGTAGTGGGGTATAAATATAGCTGATGATGATGATGATGATGATGATGATGATGATGGACACAGGCTCCTCAGCTTGCAAATGGAGGTGAGCACCTCTACCAGAGCCAGAGATGAGCACCGCCTGCAGAGCTGGAAATGAAAGGGGAAGCCTTTGCCTTTGTTTGTGTATTTGTGTCTCCTTGTTCCTCATTGTAATCAAAGCACTGGATGTTTGCCTGTATCTAGGTTGTTGTAAGTTTTCTGGGCTGTATGGCCGTGTTCCAGAAGCATTCTCTCCTGACCTGTTTGGTTATATACTGTAATCTGCTCTGAGTCCCCTTGGGGAGAAGGGGAAAATATAAAGAAAGTACTGGAGAACAAGCCCTATGAGGAGCGGCTTAAGGAGCTGGGCATGTTTAGCCTGAAGAAGAGAAGGCTGAGAGGAGACATGATAGCCATGTATAAATATGTGAGAGGAAGCCACAGGGAGGAGGGAGCAAGCTTGTTTTCTGCTTCCTTGGAGACTAGGACGCGGAACAATGGCTTCAAACTACAAGAGCGGAGATTCCATCTGAACATGAAGAAGAACTTCTTGACTGAGAGCCGTTCAGCAGTGGAACTCTCTGCCCCGGAGTGTGGTGGAGGCTCCTTCTTTGGAAGCTTTTAAACAGAGGCTGGATGGCCATCTGTCAGGGGTGATTTGAATGCAATGTTCCTGCTTCTTGGCAGGGGGTTGGACTGGATAGCCCATGAGGTCTCTTCCAACTCTTTGATCCTATGATTCTATGAGGGCATTGGTTTCCAGGTGGAAGGCGGTCTCGGTCAGGGTTGGCTTGACGCGCCTTCCTCTTGGCACGTTTCTCTCTTTCGCCCTCCATTCGTGCCTCTTCAAATTCTTCTGGTCACAGCTGACCTCCAGCTGGAGCGATCAAGGGCAAGGGCTTCCCAGTTCTCAGTGTCTATGCCAGAGTTTTAAAGGTTGGCTTTAAGCCCATCTTTAAATCTCTTTTCCTTTTAAACAGAGGCTGGATGACCATCTGT
Source organism: Anolis sagrei (assembly GCF_037176765.1). Lineage (NCBI taxonomy): Eukaryota > Metazoa > Chordata > Lepidosauria > Squamata > Anolidae > Anolis > Anolis sagrei. The sequence continues at coordinate 125,123,522 of NC_090026.1, read as the reverse complement.
CAGGGGTGATTTGAATGCAATATTCCTGCTTCTTGGCAGGGGGTTGGACTGGATGGCCCATGAGGTGTCTTCCAACTCCTTGATTCTATGATTCTATTGTTGTTGTTATTACCCCATTTTTGTGCTGATTTGGAGATGATCATTGTCTGAGACTGGCTGAAATTATCTTTGGTATAGATCCCCACTTTCACAGGCAAAGTTAGGGAAACTCCATGCTGTAGGAATATGGCTGGAGAGGGAGCTACGGACGGATGGGTTTGGTCAGCAATCCTTTTCCTGTGCCATGGCTTCCCCTTTCTTTCCATTAGCTACAAGGTCAAACACAGCGAGCCCAGAGGCTAGGAAATGGCATTCTGGGGCCAGGCCAACGTGCCCTCTTTTACTTTACTTTTGGATAATCACACTCTTCTGTTAGTTTCAGCTCCACGCCCTTTAATGTACAAGGAAGTAGTAAATGGCGCTTTCTCACTTTTCCTTGGAGGGGGAAGAAAGGCGTTTGGATAAAGAGAAATGCCAACTGCAACACTGTGTAACACGATTTTTGTTCCTGAGTTATCAATGCCATTTCCTAATTAGGTTCTTGTAGGTTTTTTCGGGCTATAGGGCCATGTTCTAGAGGCATTTCTCCTGACGTTTCGCCTGCATCTATGGCAAGCATCCTCAGAGGTAGTGAGGTCTGTTGGAATTAGGACAATGGGTTTATATATCTGTGGAATGACCAGCTCTCTGCTGAAGCTAGGTGTGAATGTTTCAGCTGACCACCTTCATTAGCATTTGAAGGCTTGGCTGAGCCTGGGAAAATGTTCTGTTGAGAGGTGTTAAGATGTGCCTCTCACACCTCTCAACAGAACATTTTCCCAGGCTCAGCCAAGCCTTCAAATGCTAATGAAGGTGGTCAGCTGAAACATTCACACCTAGCTTCAGCAGAGAGCTCTTTGCCCCACCCCAGCCATTCCACAGATATATAAACCCATTTTCCTATTTCCAACAGACCTCACTACCTCTGAGGATGCTAGCCATAGATGCAGGCAAAACGTCAGGAGAAATGCCTCTAGAACATGGCCCTATAGCCCGAAAAAACCTACAAGAACCTAGTGATTCCAGCCATGGAAGCCTTCGACAATACATTTCCTAATTGGTTCTATCATAAAAACATGGAAAGAGTTGATTAAGCTGCAAAAAATATTGTTTTTTGCAGGATATCCTGCAGCATGTATTGCGATAGTTTTTCAATGAATATCTCATAGACTCTCAACGAATACAAGATAGTTTGTGGCAGACACAAAAACGAAGTTTCTGTAGCATAACAACTACTTTCAAAGTAAGCACTGTACAATTAAAGAGGAAATAACACTTTCAACTCAGGAACAATTGTTTACGTAGTGTAATGATTGATTTTGAACATTTGTCCCAACATGTTTTTGAAGTCTTTCATGATAGGAATCACTGGGATGTTGTAAGTTTTCTGGGCTGTCTGGCCATGTTCCAAAAGCATTCTCTCCTGACATTTTGCCCACATCTATGGCAGGCCTCCTCAGAGGTTGTGAGGTCTGTATTGTCGAAGGTTTTCATGGCCGGAATCACTGGGTTGTTGTAGGTTTTTTCAGGCTATATGGCCATGGTCTAGAGGCATTCTCTCCTGAGATTTCGCCTGCATCTATGGCAAGCATCCTCAGAGGTAGTGAGGTCTGTTGGAACTAGGAAAATGGGTTTATATATCTGTGGAAGGGCCAGGGTGGAACAAAGGACTCTTGTCTGCTGGAGCTAGGTGTGAATGTTTCAACTGACCACCTTGATTAGCATATAATGGCCTGACAGTGCCTAGAGCAAACTTTTGTTGAGAGGTGATTAGATGTCCTTGTTTGTTTCCTCTCTGTTGTTGTGCTGTTGTAATTTTAGAGTTTTTTTAATACCGGTAGCCAGATTTTGTTCATTTTCATGGTTTCCTCCTTTCTGTTGAAATTGTCCAGGGTGGGAGAAAGAACTCTTGTCTGCTTGAGGCAAGTGTGAATGTTGCAGTTGGCCACCTTGATTAGCATTGAATGGCCTTGCAGCTTCAAAGCCTGGCCGGTTGCTGTCTGATTGATGCCTGGGGGGATCCTTTGTTGGGAGATGTTAGAAGATCAATCAGAGCCAGGTAATACCAATCACCCTGTCAGGCTACACAGAGAAGCCATTGAGCATCCACAAGCATGTGGACAATTTCAACAGAAAGAAGGAAACCATGAAAATGAACAAAATCTGACTACCGGTATTTAAATAAAACTCTAAAATCATAACAGTAAATAAAAAACAACACTCAAAAACTGGGGAATTACAGACAAGAAACAATCAGGGAGAACTAAGCATTTGCAGTATAGTTGATTTTGCCCAGGGGTGCTCTTGAGGCGCTCTTGAGGGAAAATTGACATTGACATATGTGAGTTGTAGTTACTGGGATGTATAGTTCACCTACAATCAAAGAGCATTCTGAACTTCACCAATGATGGAATTGAACCAAATATGGCACACAGAACTCCCATGACGAACAGAAAATATATATCAATAGGTTGTTGTAGGTTTTTTCGGGCTATATGGCCATGTTCTAGAGGCATTTTCTCCTGACGTTTCGCCTGCATCTTTGGCAAGCATCCTCAGAGGTAGTGAGATCTATTGGAATTAGGAAAGTGGATTTATATATCTGTGGAATGACCAGGCTGGGGCAAAGAACTCTTGTCTGCTGGAGCTAGGTGTGAATGTTTCAACTGACCACCTTGATTGGCATTTGATGGCCTGGCTGTGCCTGGGGCAATCTTTTGTTGAGAGGTGATTAGATGTGCCTGATTGTGCCTGATGAAAGCCTTCGACAATACAATATATCAGTGATTGGTTGGGAGGGAGGCACCAAAATAATGTTTGCTTACCGTTGAAAATTACCTAGGGCCACCTCTGCCCACAGTGGCCTGGATCTCACTATCCACTGCTGTTGTCAATGGCTCGATAACACCTGGAAGGCCCAAGTTGGCCCATGACAGAGTTTCTCCTCAACCTCCTAGCTTCATAAATTGGCCGAGAGCATTTCAAGAATCTTTCCGCCACTTGCCTTTTAAAGTGATACCAGGAAGGGTAATTCTACACTATGTTTCCCAATTGACTTTTCTGCTCAGGTATGAAAGGGCAATCTCTTGAGCAAACGGGTTCCGAGCCCTCGGTTCGGGTTTTGCTTTCGACAGGGGCTTTGGGGATTATGGGCTTAAGGAAGCCTCTGTTGACTCCTGTTTGCTCAAACGTTAACATTACAGGTGTGCTGTTTATGAGGCTTTCGCCTGTGTCTCCTTTGGCACAGAGGAAAGAAAAGGGTGGGGAAGACGTGGCCTGAGTCATATAGGTTCTCAGGGGTGTCACAGCAGAGAAGGCCAACAAGGAAGGTTTGAAATGGACACAGATTTAGAGGTAATGTTCCATCCTTTGATGGCTGGGGTGCATCAACACCAGGAGTAGGCAAGCTTGGGCCCTCCAGGTGTTTTGGACTTCAACCCCTTTGATATAACTGATAATATGAGATAAATCATTTGTAAGGATAGGTTGTTGTAGGTTTTTCCGGGCTATATGGCAATGTTCTGGAGGCAATTTTTCTCCTGACGTTTCGCCTGCATCTATGGCAAGCATCCTCAGAGGTAGTAAGGTCTGTTGGAAGTAGGAAAAATGGGTTGATATATCTGTGGAATGACCAGGGTGAGACAAAGGACTATTTTCTGCTGGGGCTAGGTGTGAATGTTTCAGCTGATCATCTTGATTTGCATTCAATGGCTTGGAAGTGCCTGGGGGGAATCTTTTGTTGAGAGTGATTTTATGTGCCTGTTTGTTTCCCCTCTGTTGTTTTGCTGTTGTAATTTTTGAGTTTTTTTAATACTGGTAGCCAGATTTTGTTCATTTTCATGGTTTCTTCCTTTCTGTTGAAATTGTCTACATGCTTGTGGATTTCAATGGCTTCTCTGCGTAGTCTGACATGGTGGTTGTGAGAGTGGTCCAGCACTTCTGTGTTCTCAAATAATATGCTGTGTCCAGGTTGGTTCATCAGGTGCTCTGCTATGGCTGATTTGTAAGGATAGTTTCCTAATTTCCAACAGACCTCACAATCTCTGAGGATGCTTCCATAGATGCAGGCAAAACGTCAGGAGAGAATGCTTCTGGAACATGGCCATACTGCCCAGAAAACTCACAGCAACCCAGTGATTCCAGCCATGAAAGCCTTCGAATATACATTTGTAAGGCTGTCCATGATTGCTCAAATAGATGATTTTGAGAAAAGTTTGGGAGAAACTACACTGCCATATTATCCAGACTGGATCTACATTGCTCTATATCCCAGGATCTGATCCCAAATTATGTTCTTATCCCAGATTATCTGGCAGGGTAGACTCAGATCCCTTCTTCACTGCCATAAAATCCAGATTATCAAATTAGATAATCAATTTTATCTGCTTTGAACTGGATTATATGAGTTCACACTACCAGATAATCCGGTTCAAAGCAGATAATTTGGATTTTATATAGCAGTGTCGAAGGGGGGTCTCATATAATCTAGTTCAAATCAGATAATCTCAGATTGGATCCTGGGATATAGAGCATTGTAGATCCAGCACCAGATTAAAAAATAATACAGATTATCTTATTTGAACTGGGGTTGGCAGTGTAAACTCATATAATCCAGCTCAAAGCAGATAATCTGGATTTTATATGGCAATGTAAAAGGGACCTCATATAATCCAGTTCAAATCAAGTGTAAACTCATCTAGTCCAGTTCAAACAGATAATCTGGATTTTATATTGCAGTGCAGAAGGGACCTCATATAATCCAGTTCAAATCAGGCAATCTGGGATCGGATCCTGGGATATAGGGCAGTGTAGATCCAGCCCCAGATTAGCAAATGATCCAGATTAATTGTTTTGAACTGGGGCTGGCAGTGTAAACTCATATAATCCAGCTCAAAACAGATAATCTGGATTTTATATAGCAGTGTAAAAGGGACCTCATATAATCCAGTTCAAATCAGATAATCTGGGATCAGAACCTTGGATATAGAGAAGTCTAGATCCAGTGCCAGATAAGAAAATAATCCAGATTATCTGCTTTGAACAGGGTCTAGCAGTGTAAACTCATATAATCCAGTTCAAAACAGATAATCTGGATTTTATATAGCAGTGTAAAAGGGACCTCATATAATCTAGTTCAAATCAGATAATCTGAGATGGGATCCTGGGATATAGGACAGTGTAGATCCAGTCCCAGATTAGAAGATAATCCAGAGAATCTGCTTTGAAATGGATTATATGAGTCTACGCTGCCAATCCCGGTTCAAAGCAGATAATCTGGATTATTTTCTAATCTGGGGCTGGATCTTTGATAATCTGGATTATAGGGTAGTGTAGATCTAGCCATAGATCCGGAGCCCCCGGTGGCACAGTGGGTTAAATCCTTGTGCCGGCAGGACTGAAGACCGACAGGTCGCAGGTTCGAATCCGGGGAGAGGCGGATGAGCTCCCTCTATCAGCTCCAGCTCTTCATGCGGGCACACGAGAGAAGCCTCCTACAAGGATGATAAAAACATCAAATCATCCGGGCGTCCCCTGGGCAATGTCCTTGCAGACGGCCAATTCTCTCACACCAGAAGCGACTTGCAGTTTCTCAAGCCATAGATCCAGAAACATTGTCCTGGTAGCTTTCAGCCATTATTGGTTAAAATAGAGCCTCCATATTCAAGGGCAGTATATCTCTCTGTGCACCTACACTAGAGAATGAATGCAATTTGACTCCACTGCTGGGGCTCAAGTGATGCTCCTCTTGCATTGTGTGTGACTGTCCCAGGAAAAGTTTGACATGGAATGCTATATTTAATGTAATTTTGTATTATCCCTCTTTTATTCTGGACTATATCTGCTTACAGGGCTGTTCTTTGTTGGACTCACATTCCAGACATAGTTTGATGCTGGAAAATTACTACTGTGAGATCTAACAGTGAAGCACCGTATTATTTCCTCCTTGGGTTGCATGGACATAAACGTCTCCTTTTGCAGAATGCACTTGATCTCCTTCCAAAAGAGATAATATTGGACAGAGCTGCCATTTGTGTGTGTGTGTCTGTGTGTGTGTATAGACACACACACACACACACTAGCTGTACCCGTCACGCGTTGCTGTGGCCATCCTTCCCTCTTTCCCTCCTTCTTTCCCTCCATTCTTCCCTCTTTCCTTCCTTCCCATCTTTCCTTCTCTTCTTCCTTCCTTCTCTATCTCTTTCCTTCCTTCCCCCCTTTTCTTTCTCTTCTTCTGTCTTTCTCTTTCCTTCCCTCCCTCTTTCTCTACATCTTCCCCCTTTCCTTCGCTCCTACTTTCCTTCCTTCTTTCCCTTTTTCTTTCCTTCTCTTTCCTTCCTTCTCTAACTTTCCTTCCTTCCCCCTTTTCTTTTTTCCCCTCCCTCTTTCTCTCCTTCCTTCTATTCCTCTTTCCTTCCTACTTTTTCTCTTTGCTTCCATGCTTCCTTCTCTCTTTCCTTCTTTCTTTCCCTCCCTCTTTCTTTTCTTTCTTTCTTTTTTTCTCCCCTTCCCTCCCTCTTTCTTCCCTTTTTTCTGTATTGTCATTTACCTTTTCGTCATTTAGCTTTTTGGGGCTTTTTAAGTCCCTTCTGCTGTGTTTTGCAGTGTTTTTATGAGTGAAGGACATACATTGGATTGTTAGGCGTATTGTGCCCAAATTTGGTGTTGATTCCCCCAGTGTTTTTTGAGTTCTGTTAATCCCACAAACGAACATTACATTGTATTGTCGAAGGCTTTCATGGCTGGAATCACTCAGTTCTTGTGGGTTTTTTCTGGCTATATGGCCATGTTCTAGAAGCATTTCTCCTGACGTTTTGCCTGCATCTATGGCAAGCTTCCTCAGAAGTGAGGTCTGCTGGAGCTGGGAAAAAAGGGGGTTTATATATCTGTGGAATGACCAGGGTGAGACAAAAGGCTTTTGTAAGTTGGGCTGGGTGTGGATCTTTCAACTGACCACCTTGATTAGCATACAATGGGCTGACTGTGCCTGGAGCAAACTCTTCTTGAAAGGTGATTAGATGTCCTTGCCTGTTTTTCTCTCTGCTGCTTTTGCTGTTGCAATTTTAGAATTTTTTAATACTGGTAGCCAGATTTTGTTCATTTTCATGGTTTCTTCCTTTCTGTTGAAATTGTCCACATGTTTGTGGATTTCAATGGCTTCTCTGTGTGGGGACCATGCAGCTGTGGACAAGTCTACATAGGGACCACCAAACGCAGCGCCCAAACAAGAATCCAGGAACACGAAAGGCACTGCAGACTACTCCAACCAGAGAAATTGGCCATAGCAGAGCACCTGATGAACCAACCTGGACACAGCATTTTATTTGAGAACACAGAAATGCTGGACCACTCTCACAACCACCATGTCAGGCTACACAGAGAAGCCATTGAAATCCACAAACATGTGGACAATTTCAACAGAAAGGAAGAAACCATGAAAATGAACAAAATCTGGCTACCAGTATTAAAAAAACTCTAAAATTGCAACAGCAAAAACAGCAGAGAGAAAAACAGGCAGGGACATCTAATCACCCTTCAAGAAGAGTTTGCCCCAGGCACAGTCAGCCCATTGTATGCTAATCAAGGTGGTCAGTTGAAAGATCCACACCCAGCCCAACTTACAAAAGCCTTTTGTCTCACCCTGGTCATTCCACAGATATATAAACCCCCTTTTTTCCCAGTTCCAGCAGACCTCACCTCTGAGGAAGCTTGCCATAGATGCAGGCAAAACGTCAGGAGAAATGCTTCTAGAACATGGCCATATAGCCCGAAAAAACCCACAAGAACTGAACATTACATTTTTATTTATATAGATTCATCTATGCATATATCTGCGTGTATAGATACAGATATATACATACATATGTATGTGGACTACAGGTCCCAGAATCCCCAGTCAGCATGGTCAGCGATTTGGGAAACTATACCCCAAAGCGTCACGTTTCCAAGTTTAGACTGCAATGTACTTCTAAAAGGCAGTGCCCACTTTTCTTTTTTCAAAACACATTGGTGTGTCCGCCTTGTTTCAACAAAAGGGAGTGTGAATAGAGACTGCTCTTCCTCCCAGCCGAGAAGAAAGCCTACTTTAATGCAACCATGAAAACGAAATATTTCACGGCAAGCGTAAAGGCATTGCTCGCTGCTGTTTGAAAAGAGAGGTGCGGCTGTGTTTCCCAAGCTTTGTCGGAGATAGGTTTGTTTGCTTTTCCTTTGCAATGCAGCCCAATGTAAACTGAACAGGTAACTCCGTGATCCAGCTAAACTTAGTTAGCAACTTTATATTGGACTACCATCATATTTTTTGGGGTGGCAGCCAAGTTCCTTTAATTTCCTTGACAAAATCTCAATGGCTTTCCGGAGGGCAGGAGTGGATTCATATTGTGTGCTGGTACGGCTGTACCAGGAGCTCCAACTTCATTTCTTTCTATTGAGTGTTTGCATGCATTCCAAGGTTCCATCCATTTTGCAATAAGGTGGCTTCCCTTGGTTTGCAATTATAGGGCCAATGACCCATCAATCATCATTAGGTTCTTTAGTTCCGCCTCTTTCCCCAGGGTTCAGGAAGGAAAGGGAGCCATTTTACTTCAGTCTTATAGTTGAAAGCTTAGCTACAGGACGTGAATCAGCTCCACCTGTAGAGAAGCTTCGTTTCTTACGAAATTCTGGGGGGAAACAGTTCCAAAGGACTCCAGCTGGTAGGTCTACTCGGGACCCAAGAAGCAGTTTGGAGCCAGGAGTAGGGCCCACACCAGCAAAGTTTAGAAAGTAGATCGCCCAAGGAGGGGTTAAAAAGGGTTTTCCTCTTAAAGAAAAAAAAACAGTTCACAAAGCCAGTTGCCTGTCCCTTGTGGACAAGATTAAGAAAGCCACCAGTTGATTCAAAGCCTTGAAGTATTTGTTTGACCTGTTGAAGATCTGAGAAGTATCTGTTTTGTTGAAGACATAAGCAATAATAAAGGACCTTGTTAAATCTTTCAAGCTTCTAAAGACTTTGTATAGGAAAATCCTTAGGGCCTCTCAGCTGAGGCACCCCGGCTGGGCACAAAGAGCACGTCCTGTTCAAAAGCCATTTGTTATAGGCCCAGGGCATGACAGCACATATTGTGTGCCCAAAGCATGGCACTAAACCTTACTGTGCATGAATCCCATGTGCCAAATTGGGATATAGCCCAACTTTTCTGCTATAGCTTAATTTTAACAACTTCCTAGATCTACTACAAGAATGTTTATGAAACCATGCTGCTTTTGAAGGTTTTTAGCAATATGGAGGGGTTTTTTTTGTGTGTCAGGCGCAACTTGAGAAACTGCAAGTCACTTCTGGTGTGAAAGAATTGGCCGTCTGCAAGGACATTGCCCAGGGGATGCCTGGATGTTTTACCATCCTTGTGGGAGGCTTCTCTCATGTCCCTGCATGAGAAGCTGGAGCTGACAGATGGGAGCTCACCCTGCTCCTCAGATTCCATCCTCCAACCTTTTTGCTCAGCAATCCTGCTGCACAAGGGTTTAACTCATTGCACCACCGGGGTCTCCGATACAGAGTTAATTCTTTGGCAAAAATTAATTCATGTTTACTTTAAATAGAAGGCAAGATGCACGGCTTAATGGAAAATAAACCACGTGTAGTTCACATTTGATCAGCCCACACACTGTCTTGCCAGAGAAAGAAAATATGCTAGACAAGTGGACAGTAAAGAACAAATAGTTTACTCTTCGTAGTTCAGAATAACATATGTACAATGTGATCGGCTGCATCAACTCACAAATTTTACGAGAAATTTAAAATGGTCTTTCTTTGTCCATTTGGATAAACTCTTTCAGCAGGTCTAGAAGCGAGAGCACACTCCAAACTCTGTCTCTTTCTGCTTCTCTCTGTACCTGCATAGCTCAAGCCTGAACAAAAATGTAACAATAACTAAAAGTCCCAGGCTCAGCCAGTTCCGCTGGCATCTTATTTTACAGTTGACACACACACATTAACTGATTCTTTGCATGCTCCAACAAGATGTACTGTTGTAGTGAACATTTTCTTTTGCAGAAAATCGTATTTACATGCAAGCAGTGCTTTTTTCTTCATAGAAACAGTATTTTCTGTGCAGAATATGCTATTTGTTACACAACCGTTTACATTTTTCTAATGTTGGTATTGTATCCAAAACAACCAAATACAATTTTTCTGCACAATTTGTGCCAAGTTTTGGAAATTCTCATCTGTCTAGAATTCTTTCTCAACACTCAAAAAATGGACATTTCAAAATATTTTTGAATATGCTTTACTTATGTGTTTGGAGCACAATTGTTCTCTCAAAAAGTTGTAACTCTTGGGCCCTATCTCAAGGGGCATCTACACTGTAAAGTTAATGCAGTTTGACACCACTTTGACCGCCATGGACTCAATCCAGTGGAATCACAGGAGTCAAAGGTTTATATGTTTCTGAGCCTTATCTGACAAAGTGTGCCGATGCCTTTCCAAACTACAAATCCCATGACTACACAACAGTGAGTCATAGCAGTCAAAGTGGTGCCAAACTGCATTGATTCTATGGTGTAGATCAGATATGAGGGGGGAAAGGAAAAGGTCTGAGGCTGTTATGAATTGTGGGAGTTGAAGTCAAAAACACCTGGAGGGCTCAAGTTGGCCCATGTCTGGTGTAGATACACCCACAGTCAGCAGTGGGTGAGGTTGGCATCTCTCTGTCTGTGGCAGGCATTAGAACCACATGTAGACTTTTCTGGAGACTTGGGCTTGGCTTATAATGTTTTATTTGGATAATGGGAGAGTGGTTCCATGCATGACATGTTTCCTCTAATCCTCTGCTCATCCATCTCCTTGGATGACTAAAGGAACCACATATAAAGAACTATGTGGCTCCCATTTCTCATGCAAGGAACGAAAACACCATGAAGCAATCAATCAAATCAAAACATTAATTGAGAAACAGAGATTAAATATTAGCACAGGACAGGCAGGGTGGCAGGATGGAGAGAAACCCAACAACTCTAGCTTTTCACAGTATGGGAAGGACAGGACCTGCGATGGCTTCCATGTCAATACAGGCATCAATCTGCTCTACATTTTAGGGTGCGTCTACACTGGAGAATTAACACAGTTTGACAACATTTGGACTGCCACAGTATGGTGCTGTGGAATCATAGGGGCTGTATTTTTGGGGAAATACCATCACTCTTGGGCAGAGAAAGCGAAGGACCTAATAAAACTACAACTCATCTATAGGCTTAATCCATGACAGTTCAAATGGTGTCAAACTGCATTAATTCTCCAATGTTGTTGTAGTTTAGCCTGTGATTGTGTCTGTTGTCAATGGGGCTGATGGTTTCCCTGGGACTGTGTCTGATGTCAATTGGGATAAGGGTTTTTCTGGTGCTAAGTCAAGTCCAGTCCTTGCTGAGAGGTCCAAAGTCTCTCATGAACTGAGTGCTTGTCCTGCAGATTCCCATGGTCAAATTCCTTGGAGATGCCAACAGCATTCTTTCTCTGAGAAACTGTCTTCTGAGGATGATTTGTCAGGTGCAGAATTTAATGAGTTTGAAGAGAGAAAAAATGACTTTTGTAAACTAAGAGTTCTCAAGATCGCCGAAGGTCAGTCCATCAGCTAGAAAAAGAGAGATAAGAAATCCTTATCTGGTTGTAAGGGCAAACGGAATGCTTTTCTTTCGGTTCATGGGACAGGAAAAACTTTATATGAAACAAGGAAAACATTGGATTTTCATGATGGTCTTGTTTCCAAGTGGATTTCTAGTTTCATGTTTCAAGTTTTGCCAGGTTTATGTTCTGAGTATTGGATCTCCATGCCGTCTTGTTCTTTTGGGTTTTGCATCTTTGGATCTTGCATTTTTACTTTTGTACCCTTCTTTAACCTCTTGATCAATTCTTTAACCTCTTGATCAAACCTGGGTTCTCATCATTTCTCCTTCTCCATTTAATTCTAGCCAAACACAATGACTGACGCTGAAGCTGATGTGGGGCTCCCAACAATTGAACGGAAACCAGGTCTCCAGATATGGACCATAGAGGTAAGATGCAGCCAATGAAGGTAATGGCTATACGATGACCACTTCACTACTATTTAAGGGCAATTTTAAAGTCGAATGATGCTTTGTTTAACTTGCACACAAAGTACTGGATATTGCAGTCATTGTGAGCACACATGCATATCTATGTACATAATACACACACACACACCATATATATATATATATATATATATATATATATATATATATATATATGCTATTTCTATCCTGTTTTTTGTCAAACCTGAAGGTGACTTATAACCATTTGATGCCGTAACAATATGCAGTATATAAAACATTTAAAACAAATTTCTAAAATCATACAATAGAACCATTTAAAACATATAAAACCAATGCCTTCAATGTCCATCTCGTTGTCCAAAAACATCGTCTAAGCCGTTCCACAGTTCAGTTCCGCATAGATCCATGTTAGTCTATTGCATTGCGTTTCCAAAGGCTCTTTCAAAGAGACAGATTTTTTACTTTCCTCTGGAAGGTCAGGAAGGAGGAGGGAGTATACATAAGTATGTATGTATTTTTCAAGATGGCCCCCACTTCCAGAGAGCCCCGTGACTCCCAGCAACAATGCCATGAACCAAACTTGGCATCCAGACCTCACGATAACAAGCTTTAAGGACTGGTGGGGTTTAGAGGGCAATGACAGAGGACAATAGGAATTATAGTTCACCCATATGCAAAGTGCACTGTGAAGCCCACTGAAAATGGATCTGGACCAAACTTGGCACACAAATCCATCATAATCAACTTTAAATATTGGCAGGGCTTCGGAGGCAATAACATAGGATTATGGGAGTTGCAGTTCGCTCACATCTGGAGAGCACTATGAAGCTCACCAGTTTGGCAAACAAACCCATTATAACCAACCTTAAATACTGACTGGGCTTGTGAGGCAAAGACAAAGGATGATAGGAGTTCTAATTCACACAAATGCAAAGTGCACTGTGAAGCCCACCAATAATGGATCTGGACCAAACCTGACATACGTCCTCAACATGACCATCTTTAACTACTGGTGTAGTTGTGGTGGGTGGGGACTCACCCAGGACAATGGGAGTTGTAGTTCACTCATATACAGCAATTATTGTGAACCCCACTGATAATGGTTCTGGACCAAACCTGGCAGACATGGCCATCATGGCACACATGGCTATCATGACATATGATGATGGGAGTTGTAGTTTATCCTCATTCTTATGCATTTCCTGATGGGACCATTCATACGTAAAACCTCAAAACAAGCAATGACTATTTGTAATGTATGTCCTTATAAAATCTAAACAACAGGGTTCAAATCCATGGAAACTCACCTTGGGCAAGTCACATACTCCTTACAGCCTCAGGGCCCCTATAAACCAGAAAGAACTTGAAGGCACACAACAATAGAAGGTTGCAAGAAGAGACCTTATCCAGACTGTTGAGAAATGTGGACAGACTGGTCTGCATGGCCTTAGGTTCAGCCATACAAACCTTCATGTTTTTCTAACGTTGGCCTTTCATACCATGTACAAAACAAAACAGTGTGCAACAAAACAGGAAGGGAACATTTCACAATGATTTTCAAGCACCTATAAGACTATAAGACATTGGGGTGCATCATGCTTGAACATTTGTGCATGCCAATTTGTTGATCTTAACTATCCAGTATGTTGTGAGCTAATGCCATACGCATGCATTAATATAATAGTTGGGAACTAGAATAAAGTCCTCTTGGGCAAGTCACACACTCTCAGTCCCAGAAAAACCTATAATAGAGTCACTTTAGAGTGCATCTACACTGGAGAATTAATGCAGCTTGACACCACTTTGATTACCATGGCCCAATGCTTTGGAATTGTGAGATTTGTAGTTTGGTGAGACACCATCATTTCTAGGCAGAGAAGGCTAAAGACCTTGTAAAACTACAGCTCCTACAATTCCATAGCATTGAGCCATGTCAGTTCAAGAGGTGTCGAGATAAGATCCTATATATACTGTACACAAAATTGCGTACAAAAAGAGCAATCTGATATGTTTCTGCAAATGGTTTATGCAAAGCTTACAGGAGGCACATGTGAAATGAAAGAACTTTATTTATGCAGATAATCTTTCCATAAGTAAAAGTAGAATAGTAAAGTTGGAGGAGACTACAAGACCAGACCAGCCCAACCCCATTCTGATATACAGGAAAAGCACAATCAAAGCACCCCCAACAAATGGCCATGTGGCCTCTGTTTAGAAGTCTCCAAAGAAGGAGCCTTCACCACACTCTGAGGCTGTGAGTGGTGGAGTCTCCTTCTCTGGAGGCTTTTAAGCAGAAGTTGGATGACCATCTGTTGGATGAGATTTGATTGTGCCTCCCTGACTGGTGGAATGGGGTCAGATTAGATGGCCCTTGGGGTCCCTTCCAGCTCTAAAAATCTATGCTCCTATGACTTTCTATACAATGTGCCTCCTCTTTCTAGACTGTAGCCCATTGAAATTGGTTTGCCTTTAGTTCCTGCTTCCAACTGACAGGTTTATCCAGTTTTGTGAGTCTTGCTAGAGGTGAACGCTTGACACAGTTAATAAGATAAGGCCAGAAATATATCTGGGGATTACAAAATATGGAAAGCCCAAACTGCCACGCATGGAAATTTCAGTGATTCCATTTTGACTGGAAAAAAAGGGATTGTAGCAACATTTTTAATGTATGTTTTTGCATGTTTTTGGTGTGATTTCTTCTCCTGCTCAAATTCAGCTATGAGTGCAGTTGCATTTTTGTCAATACTTGGAAACATTAATACGTTTGATTGGCGCAATCTGATGCAAACACTGACTTCTAAAATGGGAGTCTCAGTCTGAATTGTCCCAGATCTGGTCACATGGTCTGTAGTCCCGCCCACAACCTCAAACAACATAGAGTTAAGGGAAAACTGCATACCAAAATATAAATACAATATACAATGAATTAAATACAAATAATTAGTATAGGGGGCTTGTAGAAGGTTGTTATTTCCAACATCCATAGCATTGAGCCATTGCAGTTAAAGTGGTCTCACACTGCATTAATTCTACAGTGTAGATGCACCCTTGTTTGGAACTTGGAGGATATCGAGCTCTATTTTTTCAGAGTTCACTCTAATCACTACATCTTAATTACTTTTTTTAATAAATGTTTTGTTTTCTTTGGGGGGGGGGGTTGCATTTGGCATGTAGCTACCGGTGGCACAGTGAGTTAAACCGCTGAGCTGCTGAACTTGTTGACCAAAAGGTATCAGGTTCAAATCCAGGGAGCGGGGTGAGCTCCCGCTGTTAGCCCCAGCTTCTGCCAACCTAGAAATTTGAAACCATGCAAATGTGAGTAGATCAATAGGTACCACTTCTGCGGGAAGCCAAAGGTGCTCCATGCAGTCATACCAGCCACATGACCTTGGAGGTGTCTATGGACAATGCCGGCTCTTTGGCTTAGGAACGGAGATAAGCACCAATCTTCAGAGTCGGATACAACCTCACTTACCTTTACCTTATGCATGACTGAGAAAACCAAATTGCATCCGACAGGTGTTGTTCAGTCGTTTCCGACTCTTCGTGACCTCATGCCATATAATCCCATTTAAATCAGATGATCTGGATTTTATATGGCAGTGTAGAAGAGGCCTACTTCGTCTCAGGACTTCGAGCTAAACTTTGTTTCTTCTACCAAAACTTGCAATCCAGGCTCAAAATATGTTATTGATTTGAAGTTTATGCTTTTTTTTTAATTTCAGAAAATGAAAATGGTTCCTGTTCCAGAAAAGGCTTACGGGAGTTTCTTCGAAGGGGACTGTTACATCATCGTAAATGTAAGTAGCTTCGATCATGCACTTGAGTTTGGGTGCAGAAAAATAGGGGGAATGCTACATATAGGGATGCATTTCAGCACTTTTCACATAATGCAGATTTTGTGAAAATCTGCATTATTTTTATTGTGTGTGCCATAGAATTACACTGGAAGACCAAGAGACACCTAGAGAAATGTCTCTCTACATCAGTGGTTCTCAACTTTCCTAATGCGACGAACCCTTAATACAGTTCCACATGTTGTGGTGACCCCCAACCATAACATTATTTTTGTTGCTACTTCATAACCATAATTTTGCTATTGTTATGAATCGTGTTGTAAATATCTGATATGCAGGATGTATTTTCATTCACTGGACCAAATTTGGCACAAATACCCAATACGGCCAAGTTTGAATACTGGTGGGGTTCGGGGGAGGGGGGTTAATTTTGGGAGTTGTAGTTGCTGGGATTTATAGTTCACCTACAATCAAAGAGCATTCCGAACTCCACCAACAATAGAATTGAACCAAACTTAGCACACAGAACTCCCTACACTGGCTACACTGCACTCTGGTGTATATAGTAATGTAAAGGTAAAGATTTCCCCTGATGTTAAGTCTAGTCACTCATCTCCATTTCTAAGTCAAAGAGCCAACATTGTCCATAGACACCTCCAAGGTCATGTGGCTGGAATGACTGCATGGAGCACTGCTACCTTCCCGCTGGAGCTGTACCTATTGATCTACTCAGATTTGCATGTTTTGGAACTGCTAGATTGGCAGAAGCTGGGCCTAACAGCAGGAGCTCACCCCACCCCCTGGAGTTCAGCAGCTCAGCAGTTTAACCCGCTGCACCACCACCACCACCCCTGCTGTATATACATATCAAATAATCCTCATCATGCTTCTACTTACTCTACTCTGCAATAGATGCCAAATATTCTTCCAGGGATGCCACTCGACACCCTTCTTGTTGATTACATAGGTATCGTGTTTGGGCTTCAATGGATGCAACTGCAACAAGAACTTCCTGACTGTGAGAGCCGTTCAGCAGTGGAACTCTCTGCCCCGGAGTGTGGTGGAGGCTCCTTCTTTGGAAGCTTTTAAACAGAGGCTGGATGGCCATCTGTCAGGGGTGATTTGAATGCCATATTCCTGCTTCTTGGCAGGAATGGGATGGCCCACGAGGTCTCTTCCAACTCTTTGATTTTATCATTCTAAGGCTCTCGCAGGGAACCCAATGACAATAGCATGAGGACAAAGAGATGGGTTAATGGGGCCAAAATCTTGGCCCAGCATGGCTCCAGATTGTGTAGATACATGTTGACATCCTCTTGCTGGATCCCCATCAGCTCCGGGGCACAATTGTCCTGTTTGAACCCTCCAGGCTAGTTGCTTCCCGCACTTAGGTGCAGAAAATCTTGAATGATTGCAGTTTCTTCATCGTCTGCTTTACAGTTATATCAGTCACCTGTGGCCATGATTTGTATTTTGCTCAGTTGTAAATTGCACTTCCTTCGTGATGCTCAGAGCAAAAACCGTGGGCGGCCCCTCCTTCGTGCCCCGTAGCCACGAAACTGCTCTTTCGCCATGCCATTCGCTATGGTAACCTTGAGCCAGCACTCTTGAGTGAATGTTTACCTATTACTAGGAGAGAGCAAAGGCGCACTCGGAAAATAGTTGCCGTGCATGTCGGAGCATGTGCTGTTTTTCTAATGCTGTTATCTCAAGCAGCCTCCGGGAAGTGGAAAGGGGGGGGGGGAGGTCCCAGGTGGATTCTCTGTAATCCATCACTAGGGTGGGGTCTATCGTCATAACTCCTTTCACCTTAATTAATCACACCTAGTTTCTTCATGGCATTCATCACAGCTATGGTCCTGGGATCATCCGGGGCAGCCAACTCTGAATTAATTTAATGTATATTCTTATAAATGTGTATTAAAATGCATTTTATAACCAAAAAAAGTAACGACTCACTTGTTTGGCTTATGCATAACACCCCAGGCAGTATGGCTGAGTGGTTGGAATACCACACAAGTATCAGGTTGAGTTGCCAGGTATCCTTTATGATATAAGATGCCACCTATTTAAGAGTCGTATATACAGCTGACTTTGTGTTGCTGTGGTGTCTTCAGAGCAACTCTGAGTTAAGGCTTCCCCATTACAGGCATTCCTTTGCATTTCCCCAGGGTTGCTAGAGACCCAGCAGCACCCTGGAAGTTAAACAGTATCAGAGTCTGGAAAGCCAGGCTGCAGGCCCTCTCCAGTTATTTGGTTTATTCATTTATTTTATTTATTTATATTTATTTAGAGCTTTTATAACCCGGTCTTCTCAACCTCCCAAGAGGGACTCAGGCCGGCTAACAGCAGAAAATTCAACACAAATATAGTAAACCTAAAAGCAACATAATACATTAATACAAAATACATTAAAATACAGATCATACAATATCATACAATTACAAAAGCCAAGTTGTCTGAATAAAATCACAAATTCATCACCATCCGCCGATGTGGTCAGCCGTTATTGACTCGATCATCATTCTGCAAATGCTATATTCCAAAGCCAGGGTTTTATCAGCTTTCTGAATGTCAGGAGGGAAGAGGCAGATCTAATCTCCAATGGGAGAGAGTTCCAGAGCCAAGGGGCAACCACCGAGAAGGCCCTATCCTTCGTCCCCACCAAACACGATTGTGAAGGTGGTGGGACCAAGAGCAGGGCCCCTCCAGAAGATCTTAACAACCTTGATGGTTCATAGGGGAGAATCTGTTCAGACAGGTAAACTGGGCCAGAGTCATTTAGGGATTTATAGGTCAACACCAACACTTTGAATTGTGCTCGGAAGCTAATTGGCAGCCAGTGGAGCTGATGCAGCAGAGGAGTAGTATACTCCCTGTACCCTGCTCCTGTTAGTAATCTGGCTGCCGCTCGTTGGACTAGTTGAAGCTTCCGGGCAATCTTCAGAGGCAACCCCACATAGAGAGCGTTGCAGTAGTCTATACGGGGTGTAACCAGAGCGTGGACTACCGTGGCCAAAATATCTCTTCGGGTTTGGAGTCCGCCTTTTTTCCTGGGGATGAGATCTCCATTTTGGAATCTTCCTGCCTCCTTTAGTAGAGAAAAGAACCTCAGATGTGCTGTTGGTCAGGCAGGGAGCTCTGAAAAACCCATTGTGAGTGCAATTGAGTACAATTGAGATAGATAGAATAGCAATTGAGAGATTGAGATAGATAGATAGATAGATAGATAGATAGATAGATAGATAGATAGATAGATAGATAGCGAATTGAGCAATTGAGTTATTAAGAAAAGCAATTGAGTTATAGATAGATAGATGGCGGCTCAACCCATTACGCAAAGTAAACATTTGCAATATAGTTGATTTTGCCCAGGGGCGCTCTTGAGGTGCTCTTGGGGGGAAATAATAACAACAACAACAACAACAACAGTAATAAAACTTTATTTATACCCTGCTACCATCTCCCAAGGGACTTGGTGCGGCTTATATTAAGGTGCTGGTATTATCCTACAAAGCCCTAAACGGTTCCGGCCCAAAATACCTTGCAGACCGCATCTCGGCCTATGAGCCCACGAGGGCCTTGAGATCTTCCGGGGAGGCCCTTCTCTCGGTCCCGCCTGCCTCACAGGCACGTCTGGCGGGGACGAGGGAGCGGGCCTTCTCGGTGGTGGCCCCCTGGCTGTGGAACACCCTCCCTGCTGAAGTTAGACAGGCGCCCTCCTTGTTGGCCTTTCGTAGGGGCCTGAAAACATGGCTCTTCGAGCAGGCCTTCAATTGAGAGTATCTTGAACGACACTGGAATGGACTAGGACTATGAAATTTGGCTATGACCCCAGGACTTGACGAAGCGGATTTTTAGTATAAGTATATGTTATGTTGTATTGTCTGGTTTGTACTGTCTTGATTTATTGTACACTGTCCTTTTTTGTTGCTGTTCACCGCCCCGAGTCGCCTTCGGGCTGAGAGGGGCGGTCAATAAATGCAAAAAATAAATAAATAAATAAATAAATTATATGAGGCCGAGCCCACAATACATCAAATAGACCTTGATATATGCAAGTTGTAGTTACTGGGATGTATATTTCACCTACAATCAAAGAGCATTCTGAACTCCACCAATGATGGAATTGAACCAAATATGGCACACAGAACTCCCTCGACAAACAGAAAATATATATCAGTGATTGGTTGGGAGGGAGCGCCAAAATACCGTTGAAAATTACCTAGGGCCACCTCTGTAGATAGATATTGAATTATTGAGAAATCAAGAGAAATAGTTATTGAATACCCTTGAGCATTACTTCATCTCCAAAACTGACCTTGTGCTTAGATAGGGAAAGACCTGTTCTTTCTTACCATAGCAGCTCAGGGTTAGGGTGAAATATCTCAGGATTTTTCTACCATTTGGAGAAAGGTTACCTCAGTAATTGAAGAAAAAGGGAAAGAAAGAACATCTCTATGGTTTCTCAAATTGACTGTTTGTCTTGTAACTTTATCAAGCTGTGCTAAGTCTGACAAGGACTTTGGAAATAAAAGTTTTGTTGATGTTCATACTTTGACTGGCATCAGTTACTGAAAGTATTGAGTTATTGCTTCAAAGAAAGACCCCCAGCAGTTCGCCCAGATAAAGAGAGAAGCACATCTTAGTTTTAACTTCACAGTGTCTGGGTGTGACGGTACAGAAAGTATAACTTCACTTACCCAATGTCTCCCAGTGAGTTTTTATGACCGAATAGGGATTAAGGCCCTTTTCACTCAGCTGAATAAAATCCCATATTATCTGCTTGGAACTGGGATATATGGCAGGGTGAACTCAGATAGCTCAGGGCACTTCCAGATAGCACTAAATCACAGGTTTTAAACAGGGGCAAAAATCCCAGGATTTCAGAAGAGGTCCACATACAGCCCTGGGATTTTTGTCCAGATTTCATGGTTTGTTATGAGATTCAGAGGCGCCCAAGATGCCCACCATGAGACTTCCACCGAAAAGATGTGGATATTTGCATTTATTTATTTATTTACTATATTTGTATACCGCCCTCAGCCCTCAGGCGACTCAAGGCAGTTTACAGAGGCAATGATTCAATGCCCAAGAAACATTTAAAACATTAATACATAGTATAAAACCAAACAAAAGTAATTAAAACATATGGATATGCAGATATGCAGAGGATCACTGCAGGAAATCCCTGCAAAAGTTCCATTCTTTGTCCTGACCAGAGAAACTGTGCTCTCCACGCGTTTCATGAAGTTTTGGGCACACAAACAAAGTTTTTGCCTTCTACTCAAGTGTCACCTTCTTTTTAGGAACTGACCAATCAGGAACAAACTTCTAAAACCTGGGAACACACTCAGATAAAATATCTTGTGATTGTAGGGACCTACTGTGCTGTCACACGCTGGGCCTATAGCAATGGTCTATTAACAGGACCTGATCTTTATGTGCCCAGCAGGACACTGGGGTGCCTCGGCTGAGAGGCCCTATGAATTTCCCTATACAAAGTCTTTAGAAGCTTGGAAAGTTTAACAAAGCTCTTTATTGGTGCAACAAATCAGTCAAATACTTCTTAGATCTTCAACAAATCAACCAAATATTTCTTAACTTGTCCACAATGGACAGGCAACTATCTTCATGAACTGTTTCTTTCTTCTATGAGGGAAATCCTTTTGATCCCTCCCTGGGCAATCTGTCTTTTAAGCTTAGCTGGCGTGGGGCCCTACTCCCGGGTACCAAGTAGACCTTACCGGATAAAACTCTGAAGATTTTCCAGCTGGAGTCCTTTGGATTTTTTCCATGAATGCTGTGGATCTGTTTTTTTAACCCCAACAAGGGCTGTGCTGTATTTCTTAGTAAAGCTGTGAGACTTGTCTTCCCCAGCCAAGCTTGTAAGAGACGAAGCTTTTCTACAGGAGGGAAAAACTCACATGTCCTGTAGTTGGGCTTCAAACTGTAAGACTGAACAAACTGTCCTCTTTTCCCTCCTGAACTTGGGGGAAAGGGCGGTTCCAAAAGCCCCAACGATGATAGGCAGGCTGCTAGCCTATGACTGCAGTCTGGGGAAAGCTGCTTAACTGCAAAATGCCTGGCTAACAGAAACACGTGCAAACTAACCATGCATAGAAAAAGAAAATTTAGCTTATGGCACAGCTGTGCCAGCACACCTACAGACATGCGAAGATCCATATATTCGGCTCAAAACCATGATATTCCTGCACCTGGAAATTTCTCTCTTTTTTTTCCCCTTTAGTAGCAATTGCTTCTGTGTTTACAGGGAACAGCATCTGTCCACCTTCCTGTTTGCTGCAGAAGCTCCTGGGATAAAGACACAGTCTGGATGGGCCCCCAGTTTAAAGCAGATATTATGGGATTTTCTGCCTTGATATTCTGGGTTATATGGCTGCGTGGAAGGGTCCTAAGGCAAAGATCTCCAGAGTCCTAGGATGCATCTACACTGTAAAATTAATGCAGTTCAACACGATTTTAACTGCCACAGCTCATGAGGGTCCTTTAGCTGCCTTTCCCAATGTTCCTGGTAGCCAAAAGAGAGCTTTTGCTTGTGCAATCGGCATTTCCTTGTCTGAGTCTTTGCTATAAAACCTGTTGCTTAATATGACATTATTGGATCTCTTCTTCTGGGAAAGATAAGCTGGGGGAATTCTGGAAGAGTTGTTGGGGCACGTCAAGTATGTTCCCAGAATACCAAGTTCTCAGAGGTTTTCCACCACAAATGATCTCTACATGGCTTGTGAAGTATAACAAAGTCTTTTATTAATTAACAATCAAACAGAAACTTCTCTTGTCTTCAATAAAGCTAAACAAATACTTCCAGGCTTTTATGCAACTGGTGGCTTCCTAAACTTGCCCACGAAGGACAGGCAACTGTCTTCAATAACTTCTTCTTTAAAGGAAAACACCCTTTTTAACTTCTCCCAGGCTGACTGTAATCTAACCTTTACTGATGTGGGCTCCACTACCAGGTCGAACTGCGTCTAGAAGCACCGAGTGGACCTACCAGTAAAGGCTTAGATATTCTCCAGCTGGAGTTATTTGGTCTTTAGGGCTGTTTTCCTGGAAATCTTTGGAGACTCTTAAGACTGTTTCCCCCCGGAAAGTCTTGAGGGTTGAAGCTTTTGTACAGGGGAAGCTTGCACACGTCCTGTACATTAGCTTTCCTTGCTGAGACTAACTAAAAAAATGGCTCCCTTCCCTTCCCAATTGCCCTGAGCAAGGGGCGGAACCCAAACTTAATGATGATGGACAGGTGACTTGCCCTATGACTGCAGCCAAAGGAAGCCATCCTTCTGCAGAGTCCCTGAAACCTTGGACTGCAAGCAAACATTTAATATAAAGCAAATAAAATTGGAGCTCCTGGTACGGCTGTACCAGAACAAATTGTATTGTTTTTGCTTATTGTATTTTGTTTTATTGATGTGTTTTCAGGCTCGGCCTCATGTAAGCTGCTCCGAGTCCCCTTGGGGAGATGGTGGCGGGGTATAAATAAAGTATTATTATTATTATTATTATTATTATTATTATTAACTAGTGAAGGTTGATACTTCCAACAACTGGGAGACATAATGGTATCCACACAAAGGAAATATATATCGAGGCAATGCTGGTTATTTGTGCTCATCACTAATACATCTCTTCTTTGACAGCAGTCCCTAGCTCTCGTTTCAGCATCATGCAAATATCATGCATTGCTTTGTTCCTTTCTTAACCCCATGCCTCTTTCATTGTAGAACACAAAGACCCGGACCGGATTTGCCACAGACTTGCACTACTGGATTGGGCGCGACTCCTCCCAGGATGAGCAAGGAGCTGCCGCTTTCTATGTGACGCAGCTGGACGATCTACTTGGAGGGAACCCAGTGCAGCACCGAGAAGTGCAAGGCCATGAGTCAGCAGCCTTTAAAAGCTATTTCAAGAAAGGCATCATGTGAGTAACGGGGAGGCACACGCCTGCAAGGGAGCCCAGCCCATTTCAATGGCGCTCCTTCAAAAGGATTACGGGTGACTTTGAGCTTCTGGAATGAGTTCCTTTTGTTGAGATCTCTTTCATGATACCTTTGCTCTAACATACAGTGGGCGCACTTATTCCATAAGCTTATTGAATATGGTTTCATTGGTATCCCCAAAACTTTGAATACTTCCAAAGTTCAGCTTTGCAAGTGACTATAGGTCTATCTACACCACTGTTTCTTAACTTTCCAGATGCCGCAACCCCTTAATACAGTTCCTCATGTTGTGGTGACCCCCAACCATAAAATTATTTTAGTTGCTACTTCATAACTATAATTTTGCTACTGTTATGAATCATAATGTCAATATCTGATATTCAGGATGTATTTTCATTCACTGGACCACATTTGGCACAAATACCCGATATGCCCAAATTTGAATATTGCCAGAGTGGTGGTTTGTTTTTGTCATTTGGGAGTTGTAGTTGCTGGGATTTATAGTTCAGCTACAATCAAAGAGCATTCTGAACTCCACCAACAATGGAATTGAATCAAACTTGGCACACAGAACTCCCACGACCAACAGAAAATACTGGAATGGTTTGATGGCCATTGACCTTGAGTTTTGGAGCTGTAGTTCACCTGTATCCAGATAGCACTGTGGACTCAAGCGATGATGCATCTGAACTAAACTTGGCACAAATACTCAATATGTCCAAATGTGAACACCGGTGGAGTTTGGGGAAAATACACCTTGACATTTGGGAGTTGTGGTTGTGGGATTTATAGTTCACCTACAATCGAAGAGCATTCTGAACCCACCAATGATAGAATTGGGCCAAAATTTCCACACACAACCCCCACGAGCAACAGAAAATACAGTGTTTTCTGATGGTCTTTGGTGACCCCCCGACACTCCTTGTGATACCCTCCAGGGGTCCCGACCCCTAGGTTGAGAAATGCCGATCTACACTGTTCAATTAATGCAGTTTGACACCACTTTCACTGCCATGACCCAATGCTGTGGAAGCTGAAGTTTGGCAAGACACCAGCATTCTTTGGAAGTGACCGCTAAAGACTTTGATTCCATAGTATTGTGCCATGGGAGTTAAAGTGATGCCAAACTGCACTAATTCTATAGTGTAGATGCATATTATGAGAGTAACAAGTAAGATACAGTTTGGGTCTACTCTGCCTCATTGGATAAGAGGAGGAAGCATTTGGTATGGAAAGCTATTTTTCTGTTTCCCCCATGCTCATGGTTTGGTTGTTGAGGGCATGAATGGCACCTGCTGTCATGCAATAAATATATATAGGATTTTGTGGCATCTTGAATGGACCCAATAAATGATTGGACTTTGTTGTTGTTGTGTGTCTTCAAGTTGTTTCCAACTTATAGCAACCCTAAAATGAAGCTATTTGGGGCTAAAAGTGTGTAATGTTCCCAAAGTCACCCAGTGGGTTTCCACAGATGAGAAGATAATTGAACTCTAGTCTCCAGAGTCATAATCCAAAACCCAAACAACGACACCCTTTGGTTTACCTTCAATCCACCATATACATGATATCTCATCCAAAGTGGAGCTCCATGAACCTATAAGTAACTATATAGCCCTTGAAACCACTGAGGATTTTGAGAATGCCAAAATTGGCACACACATAGACAACTAGTTGGAGGTCTACTGTGCCAGATAGGGGCTACCACTGTTGCAAAGTTTCAGCACTTGCTATTATTTGCCCTTTTTATTTTCCAACAGTTACAAAAAGGGAGGAGTTGCTTCAGGGTTCAAGCATGTGGAGACCAACATGTACAACGTCAAACGTCTCCTCCACGTCAAGGGGAAGAAGCACGTGACAGCTACCGAGGTAAAGAGAGGAAAATCAATTCTTCTGGGTTGCTGTGAGTTTTTCAGGCTGTATGGCCATGTTCCAGAAGCATTCTCTCCTGACATTTTACCCAACATTTATAACAGGCATGCTCAGAGGTTGTGAGGTATGTGGGCGAAACGTCAGGAGAGAATGCTACCGAAACATGGCCATGCTGCCCGGAAAACTCACAGCAGCCCAGTGATTCTGGCCATGAAAGCCTTCGACATCCCTTCTTCTGTTTGTTGATTTGTAACTAAAGATTACCTAGAGACTGGAACTCTGTACATTTTTTGTTATGTCTCTTCAAGTTAACTGAGACTTATGGTTGAAGGGTTTGATAGAAACAAATTGGGGGATTTGCCCACCACCTTTTCAGCAAATAAGTGAATTATGGAGCGGGGAAACTGGGAAACCATATATTTGATCGCTGGCTGGAAATAGAGAAAGAGCAGAGCCAAGAGGAGAGCATCCCTTTGTAAAGAAATGTTTTTGGAAGAATGCCAACCTCTAGATATCTGGGAATATGTATTCTTTGTTCCCCAGGACTTGCAGACTTTAGAAAGAGGATTGATTATACAGTATTTCCTCATTTTGTGCAAAACTTTCGAATAAATCTATGCTTTCTAACCTTCCAAGTCCGTGCAGCCGTATGGTTAGTGGAACGGGTAAAGATTAGGGCACCTATAAAAAGGTATCATAGTGTTTTATTTGGAGCACATGATGGTGCAATGGGTTAAACCCTTGTGCCGGCAGGACTGCTGAATTTGTTTGTTACTCGGGGACTGACTGTCCATGTTCTTCCATGACTTCCGCTGCTGCTTCACCTCCAAACAGGTAGACCTTTCCTGGAACAGTTTCAATCAAGGTGACATCTTCCTATTAGATCTTGGGAAAGTGATCATCCAGTGGAACGGACCCTCGTGCAACGTGGCCGAGAAATCTAGGGTGAGTACGAACCACGGTCTGTAGCCACAAATTGTGTGTCTGGGTTGCTGTGAGTTTTCTGGGCTGTATGAATTGGCCATGTCCTGGAATATGACCATATAGCCCGAAAAACTCACAGAAACCTAATAATACCGGCCATGAAAGCCTTCGACAATTAATCATGTGTCCATTGCTGCCAGCATCCATGGCTTGAAAATATTCAAGCAAAAAAGATGCTATAGTGCATGCACAAAAACAACCCCCCGCCCCCCCAGCAAACAAAACACACAATAGCATATCCACACTCTCTTTTGGACTACAGCTCCCAGCATCCCCTAGACCAGGCCCTTTAGGAGAGGAGGATGATCCAAATGCACTTCTTACAAGCTGCAAGTTTTCTTCTCCTTGGATTTCTTTGAGAGTATCCCAGTCCCTGCAATTTCCTATTCCTGGACTGCAACTCCCAGCAATCCTCCAGATAGATAGATTAGATGGAGATAGGTAGCTACAGGCATGTAGCCGGGGGGTGGGGGGTGGGGGGTGGTCCGCGAGAAGGCCTTACTGGTTCATTATTAGACTGTTATGTTTATTCATATCATGATCTCACCATGCTCAATATATCCCATATGCATGGGGGTATTGGGATAACGATACAAAAGGTTTGCTAGGGTAGACCCTCAGCCCCCCCCCTCCCCGAATCAATCTCAGCATCCCCCGAATCAAAATCCTGGCTACGGGCCTGGGTAGGTAGGTAGGTAGGTAGGTAGGTAGGTAGATCAATCAGGAGGACTGCTGGGAGCTGCAGTCCAATAATAGGTAGAGAAGGAAGAAAGGGGAGAAAGAGGAAGGGAAAGAAAAGGGAGGGAGGGAGGGAGGGAGGGAGGGAGGGAGGAAGGAAGGAAGGAAGGAAGGAAGGAAGGAAGGAAGGAAGGAAGGAAGGAAGAAGAGAAGGAAGGAAGGTGTGCTGTCACACGCTGGGCCTATAGCAGTTGGCTTTTGAACAGGACGTGCTCTTTGTGCCCAGCGGGAAGCCGGGGTGCCTCAAGTGAGAGGCCCTAAGGATTTTCCTATACAGAGTCTTTAGAAGCTTGAAAGGTTTAACAAAGTCCTTTATTATTGCTTAAGCCTTCAACAAACAATCAAATACTTCTTAGATCTTCAACCAATTAAACAAATGCTTCAAGGCTTTGAATCAACTGGTGGCTTTCTTAATCTTGTCCACAAGGGACAGGCAACTGGCTTTGTGAACTGTTTCTTTTCTTTAAGAGGAAAACCCTTCTTAACCCCTCTTTGGGCAATCTACTTTCTAAACTTTGCTGGTGTGGGCTCTACTCCCGACTCCAAACTGCTTCTTGGGTCCCGAGTAGATCTACCAGTCAAGGCTTTGAAGATTCTTCAGCTGGAGTCCTTTGGAACTGTTTTCTCCCGGAATTTTCCCCGGATGCTGTGAGAAACAAAGCGGAGCTAATCCACGTCCTGTAGCTAAGCTTTCCAATGCAAGACAGACCTAAAATGGCTCACTCTCTTCCCAGAGCCCTGAGGAAAGGGACAGAACCAAAACTTAACAATGATTGATGGGTCATTGACCCTATAATTGCAAACCAAGGGAAGCCACCTTATTGCAAAATGCATGGAACCTTGGAATGCATGCAAACACTCAATAGAAAGAAATGAAGTTGGAGCTCCTGGTACAGCCGTACCAGCACAGAAGGAGAGAAGGAAAGAAAAAAAGGGGAAGGAAGGAAGGAAAGAAGGCAAGAGGGAGGAAGGGAAGGAGAGAAAGAAAGAAGGAGAGAAAGAGGAAGGTTGGCTATAGCAACGTGTAGTGGGTACAGCTAGTACAATGATAAAAGTAGAGATCCCAGATGGAATTCAAGCCATGTCGGAAGTTCTCTGCACTAAAAGCTTCCATAGGAATTGCTGCAGAAATCATTGGACTTGGTCTAGCCCAGCCATCAGACTCAGCACTGTGCAGGTTCGGTGGTTTCATATTTTTCACATTTCCTTTCTTTCCCAGGGAATGGTCTTGGCACGGAGCATCCGCGACGGAGAAAGAGGGGGCCGTGCCCAGATTGGCATCGTGGACGATGAGAAGGACTCTCCGGACCTCATGCAGATCATGAAAGCAGCCTTGGGGGAGAGGCAGGGAGAGCTGAGGCCGGCCCTTCCCGACGAGAAGGCCGACGAACTCCAGAAAGCCAACGTCCGCCTTTACCAGTATGTCTCTTAAGTGGCAGGCCTTGAAACCCTTTCTTCCTCTCTTATGCCCACAGTACTGTCACAATCTCTTACATTCAGGACCTCAAACTTAAAAGATAACATTCTTGGAACCAGAACTCCAAACTTCGGTATTGGAAAAAGGGATATTGATGACCAAGAGCAATGCCACATCAACTGCCATGGCTCAAGTCTACGGAATCCTGAGAATTGTAGTTTTATTATTGTTTGTTTACAGCATTTATATTCCACCCTTCTCACCCTGCAGTGGACTCAGGACAGATTACAATGCACATATACATGGCAAACATTCAATGCCATTAGACACACAACATATATAGACAGACACAGAGGCAATTTAACATTCCAGCTTTCCGGCTTCATGAGGGTATGCTCGATTCCAGCCACCGGGGGAGCTGTCTCTTTACCGTCCACTTGTGACACCGAGTCCTTTGATGGAGTACTTCTCATTCTTGTGCATGCTGTTGGAGATTTTTATGGTGTCATAAATTAGTTAACTTAGCTTCCCCGCATAAAGCAGTACCTAAATTTCTTATTTGACAGATGCAACTGTCTTTCGGGCTTCATAGGTCAACAGCAAGCTAGACTATTAATAGTTGGGAGCTCACTTGAACCCGAGCTGGCTTCGAACTCATGACCGCTCGGTCAGTAGTGATTTAATGCTGCTGGCTACTAACTAGCTATGCTACACGGTCTTCCACATTCTCTGCCAAAGAGTCCTGGTGCCTTACCAAACTATAATTCTCATGGGTTGTTGTAGGTTTTTTCGGGCTATATGGCCATGGTCTAGAGGCATTCTCTCCTGACATTTTGCTTGCATCTGTGGCAAGCATCCTCAGAGGTAGTGAGGTCTGTTGGAACTAGGGAAAGGGGTTTGTGGAATGTGGAATCTGTGGAATGACCAGGGTGGGACAAAGGATTCTTGTCTGCTGGAACTAGGTGTGAAAGTTTCAACTGACCACCTTGGTTAGCATATAATTGCCTGACAGTGCTTCATAGGTCAACAGCAAGCTAGACTATTAATGCTTGGGAGCTCACTTGAACCCGACCTGGCTTCGAACTCATGACCTCTCAGTCAATAGTGATTTAATGCAGTTGGCTATTAACTAGCTATGCTACAAGGTCTTCCACATTCTCTGCCAAAGAGTCCTGGTGCCTTACCAAACTATAATTCTCATGGGTTGTTGTAGGTTTTTTCGGGCTATATGGCCATGGTCTAGAGGCATTCTCTCCTGACATTTCGCCTGCATCTATGGCAAGCATCCTCAGAGGTAGTGAGGTCTGTTGGAACTAGGAAAATGGGTTTATATATCTGTGGAATGACCAGGTGAGACAAAGGACTCTTGTCTGCTGGAGCTAGGTGTGAATGCTTCAACTGACCACCTTGATTAGCATTTGATTGCCGGGCAGTGCCTGGAGCAATTCTCATGATTCCATAGCATTGACCCATTGCAGTTAAAGTGGTGTCAAACTGTATTAAATCTACAGTGTGGATGTATCCTTGGGGTCCTACATTCAGCATTAGACTTTGGAATTAAGACTTTCCATTTCTTCTCCTGCAGTGTTTATGAGAATGGCAAGGACTTAGTGGTTCAAGAGATTGCTACACGGCCCCTTACTCAAGACCTCCTGAGACATGAGGTAAGAAGAGGTTAATTCACTTGTATCACGTTTAAATCCTCCTAAACTTGGAAGAGACCATAAAGAGACCACACTATCCAAGCCCTCCTGACAGATAGCCATCCAGATTCTTTTGAAAAGTCTCCAAGGAAGGAAACTCACGCCACATAATGAGTGTGTTCTGATTGAAGGAAGCTCAGAGTTACAGGCTTGAATTCTTTGCAGCTTTTGTTAAAAGCACCTTCTTTACCTCGACAGGACTGCCACATTTTAGACCAGGGCGGTTTTAAAATTTATGTCTGGCGAGGAAATGATTCCAGCAAGGAAGAAAAGAAAGCCGCCTTCAGCCGCGCAGTGGTGAGTTTGTATGCAGAAACGCACTGTATTCCTCCCAAAAAGGACGGGAGAGAGAAACAGAGAATTATTTACTTACTTATACGATCCCTCGTAGCCCAAGGTCCTCCAAGTGTAATGTCTCGGTGGTGAGTCCGTAGAGCCCTATTCTTGATCCACATGTTCTCCCACAGTGAGGAATCAGTTTCCAGATGGAAGTTGGTCCCAGTCAGGGTTGGCCTTCCTCTTGGAACATTTCTCCCTTTCGCCCTCCATTCATGCTTCTTCGAATTCTGCAGCACTGCTGGTCACAGCTGACCTCCACTTAGAGTGCTCAAGGGCCAGGGCTTCCCAGTGTCTATGCCACAGTTTTTAATGTTGGCTTTATGCCCATCAAGATTACATTTCCCGTTCTTGAGTTGTGGGTACAGTAACTGCTTTGTAAGCCAGTGATCCGGCATTCGGACAACGTGGCCAGTCCAACGAAGTGGGTGGCGTAGGATCATTGCTTCAATGCTAGTGGTCTTTGCTTCGTCCAGCACGCTGACGTTTGTTCATCTGTCTTGCCAAGAGATTTGAAAGATTTTTCAGAGGCAGCGCTGATGGAATCATTCCAGAAGCTGAGTGTGATGTCTGTAGACAGTCCATGTTTTGCAGGCTTATAGTAGGGTTGGGAGGACAATAGTTTCATAAATAAGCATCTTGGTTTCCCTATGGTGTCCTGGTTCTCAAACACTCTCTGCTTCATTCTGAAAAATGCTGCACTTGCAGAGCTCAGATGGCACACAGAACTCCCATGACCAACAGAAAATACTGGAAGAGTTTGGTGGACATTGGCCTTGAGTTTTGGAGTTGTAGTTCACCTGCATCCAGAGAGCACAGTGGACTCAAACAATGATCCTCAGAGGTTGTGAGATGCAGGCGAAACATCAGGCGAGAATGCTTCTAGAATATGGACATACAGCCCAAAAAAACCTACAACCTAACTAGTTCATATTGTTCTTGTGCACAGACTGCATTATCATCAGCATATTGGAGTTCTATAACAGAATTTTGATTATTCTCTACTAATGGTGTTCCATAAGTCACCTGTTGACTTATGGAACCACATGCATTTCATAGTGTTTTCTTAGGCAAGGAATGCTTGGAGATGGTTTTTTTCAGTTCCTTCCGTGCCTAGGATCCTTTAGTGGTCTCCCATCCAAGTGCTGACCTTGCTTAGCTTCCAAGATGAGATAGGATCTGGTGCATGAAGGGTGTGTAGCCTGATCCTTGTGTGGGCTCTTTCCAGGGTTTCATCCAGGCCAAAGGGTATCCTGCCAGTACGAACGTAGAAGTCATCAACGATGGAGCGGAATCCGCCATGTTCAAACAACTCTTCCAGAAGTGGACAGAAAAGGACGGGACGCATGGGCTTGGCAAGGCATACAGTATCAACAAGATCGGTGAGACAAGAAAGACCCAAATAGTGGGTCCAAAACTATCATATCCATCCCTTTTGCTGCCAAGAAGGCCTTTCTCTTGATGTGCTAAGACCATCTAATAAGGAGAAACTGTGTAGTTCATGGAGTCTCAACATGCCTTTGCACTGTAGAATGAATGCAGTTTGGCACTACTTTAATTGCCATGGTTCAATGTTTTGGAATCATGGGGATTATAGTTTTACAAGAGCCTTCTCTGCCAAAAAGTGCTGCTGCCTCACCAAACTACAAATCTCAAGATCCCACAGCATTGAGCCATGGAAATGACCGTGGTGGTTTTCTATTGGCTCTCACTTCCACTTACCTTGCATTTTGGGAGTTATAGTTTGCCTACACCCAGAAAGCACTTTGAACCCAACCAACAATGAATCTGACCAAACTACGCACTCTTGGCAAAGTTGGCCATGATGGTCAACTTTGAATACTGGCAGGGTTTGGGAGGAACTGACCCTGGATTTTGGAAGTTATAGTTCACCCACACCAAGAGAGCACTCTGAACCCAACCAACAATGGATCTGGCCCAACTAACACACTTATCCATCATGGCCAACTTTGAATACTGGCAGGGTTTGGGAGGAACTGACCCTGGATTTTGGAAGTTATAGTTTTCCCACACCAAAAGAGCACTCAATGGATCTGGACTAAACTAGTAGGCACTCTTATCCACCATGGTCTTGCCAAACTTTGAATACTGGCAGGGTTTGGACCCTGGATTTTAGAAGTTATAGTTTGCCCAAACTAATAGGGAACTCTGTATCCAATCAACAGTGGATCTGGACTAAACTAGTAAGCACTCTTATCCATCATGGTTTTGCCCAACTTTGAATACTGACAGGGTTCAGGACCCTGGATTTTGGGAGTTATAGTTTGCCCACACCAAGAGAGAACTCTGAACCCAACCAACAATGAATCTGGACTAAACTAGGCACTCTTACCCATCATGGCCAACTTTGAATACTGGCAAGGTTTTGGGAGGATGTGTCCTTGAATTTTGGGATGTATAGTTCATCCACATCCAGAAAGCACTGTCAACCCAACAAACAATGGATCTGGACCAAACTTGGCACACATTCCCAAAACATGGCCAACTTGAAACACTTGGAGTGTTTGGTGGGAAATGAGCCAGGATAATGAGAGTTGTAGTTCACCCACACCATTATACATTTTCTAATGGGACCATTCATAAAACCCGAAAACAAGCAATGGCTTCTTCTAATGCTTATGCTTATGAAAAACCTAACCTAAGCTGCTACTAAATAATTCTTATTTTCTTTCTATGGACAGCAAAAGTGGATCAGGTGAAGTTTGACATCACTCAGCTCCATGCGAGACCTGAATTAGCGGCTGAGCAACGAATGGCAGACGATGCTTCAGGGACAGTCCAAGTGAGTACATCCTTTCCCGAACCTCCTTGATTGTATTGATATCCCATTTTTGGTAGCAGCAAGCATACAGACTTGGCCCAAAGATTGCTTTGAGGGTAAGGTTTGGTGTTGGGTCTCAAAAACACAATTGAGGGTGCAACTTTGGATAATCAGGTGGAATTTGCTTTATTCTGAGCAGATTTAAACTCAAAATTACACAGATTTTTGGCAGAGCATTTAAGATTCAGGTGCAACTCTGCAATGTATGGGGTCAACTCATGTTTAGACTTGGATCCCATCTCTAGGATTATGTATATGTATATGTGTATGTATGTGTATATTGTGTGTGTATGTGTATTCCAAAATTTAAAAAAACAAAAATCCAAAACGTTTCCAAAAAGGGATGATTATATATTTCATTATGAGACCTATATGGGATATGTTCCTGGACTTCACATGGATCCATGTGGGTGCTAGAAATAATATCGTACGAAAGCTGACTGGCACAACCTGGGGATCACAACCAGACACAGTGAAGACATCTGCCCTTGCACTTTAATATTCTGTTGCTGAATATGCACGTCCAGTGTGGAATACATCTCACCATGTTAAAGCAGTGGATGTGGCCCTTAATGAGACATGTCACATTATCACAGGATGTCTATTTCCTACACCGATGGAGAAATTATACTGTTTAGCCACCTGACATCTATTGGGAAGTAGCAGCCTGTAATGAAAGGATCAAAGCATTGAAATCTCCAGCCCATTCTCTGTTCAGATATCAACCAGCAAACCAACACCTTAAATCAAGAAACAGCTTCCTAAGATCTACAGAGATACTTGCAGGAACACCTCAGCAAGCAAGTGTCCAAAAGTGGCAGGCTAAAACCCAGAACCTCAAGCCATGGCTGATACCAGATGAGAAACTCCCGCTGGACACACAGAAGACTGGTCGATTTGGAAGGTGTTGCACAGACTGCACTCTGGCACCACGAGATGCAGAGCCAACCTTAAGAAATGGGGCCACAAAGTAGAGTCCACGACATGTGAGTGCAGAGAAGAGCAAATGACAGACCACCTACTACAATGCAGCCTGAGCCCTGCCACATGCACAATGGAGGACCTTCTCACAGCGACACAAGAGGCACTCCAAGTGGCCAGCTTCTGGTCAAAGGACTTTTAGTATAATTCCAAGTTTTTAACTCTGTGGTTTTAAATGCATTATAACTGTACCCTCAATTCACTTCGGATACAACACCACAACGACATGGATCCATGAAACCATGGATCATAACAAACCCTATAATTTTCGATGGGGCAAATGCTGTATGACCTAAAATGTGAGACTAGCTTGTACAGAAATGAGTAAGTGAAACCTTGGATGAGAGAAGCCATGTTCTGTGGATACAGTTGTCATACTATGCATTCATCCAACTTTGCTTCTTTTGTGTTCGTCATAGAATCATAGAATCATAGAATCAAAGAGTTGGAAGAGACCTCGTGGGCCATCCAGTCCAACCCCATTCTGCCAAGAAGCAGGAATATTGCATTCAAATCACCCCTGACAGATGGACATCCAGCCTCTGTTTGAAAGCTTCCAAAGAAGGAGCCTCCACCACACTCCGGGGCAGAGAGTTCCACTGCTGAACGGCTCTCACAGTCAGGAAGTTCTTCCTAATGTTCAGATGGAATCTCCTCTCTTGTAGTTTGAAGCCATTGTTCCGCATCCTAGTCTCCAGGGAAGCAGAAAACAAGCTTGCTCCCTCCTCCCTGTGGCTTCCTCTCACATATTTATACATGGCTATCATATCCCCTCTCAGCCTTCTCTTCTTCAGGCTAAACATGCCCAGCTCCTTAAGCCGCTCCTCATAGGGCTTGTTCTCCAGACCCTTGATCATTTTAGTCGCCCTCCTCTGGACACATTCCAGCTTGTCAATATCTCTCTTGAATTGTGGTTCACATACACATCTCACCTTGCTATTGTTTTCTTCTCTCTCCTTCTAGGTTTGGAGAATTGAGAATCTGGAGATGGTCCCCGTCAGTCCCAAGACCTATGGCCAGTTCTATGGCGGAGATTGTTACCTCGTCTTGTATACTTACATGAAATCGGGAAGACCTCATTACATTATCTATATGTGGCTTGTAAGTAACCCCTGGGATGCAATTTCCATTATTCAGACACACCATCCAAGCAGTGTTTCAGAGCCACCAAAGTTATTAGTATTTTATGTTATTGTATTATTCTGCATTATGTTTTCTTAGTGATTGTCAGAAACAGTGGGTTGTTGTGAGTTTTCTGGGCTGTATGGCCATGTTACTGAAGCATTCTCTTCTGAAGTTTCACCTGCATCTATGGCAGGCATTCTCAGAGGTTGTGAGGCCTGTTGGAAACTAGGTAAATCAGTGGGTTGTTGTGAGTTTTCTGGGCTGTATGGCCATGTTACAAAAGCATTCTCTTCTGAAGTTTCACCTGCATCTATGGCAGGCATCCTCAGAAGTGTGAGGCCTGTTGGAAACTAGGTAAGTCAGTGGGTTGTCGTGAGTTTTCTGTGCTGTGTGGCCATGTTCCAGAAGCATTCTCTCCTGACATTTTGCCTGCATCTGTGGCAAGCATCCTCAGAGGTTATGAGGTCTGTTGGAAACTAGGAAAATGGGGTTTACATATCTGTGGAATGTCCAGGGTGGGAGAAAGAACTCTTGTCTGTTGGAGGCAAGTGTGAATGTTGCAAATGTCCACCTTGATTAGCATTTAATGGCCTTGATTAACATTTAATGGAAACGTCAGGAGAGAATGCTTCTGAAACATGGCCATATAGCACGTAAAACTTGCAACAACCCATTGAAGCCTTTGACAATACATTGCCAGAAACATTTTACATTGGCAATACCACATATTGGTTTTACTTTGTGCCATACATTCCACCATTGCAAAGAATAGAGGTATGGCAATCAAATGGTATACGTAATTTTATGCCATAATCTAGGGCCTTAAATACTCTAAAAGCACCAGGTTATCTTTGATCTTGGAAGCTAAGCTGGGTCAGCCCTGGTTAAGACTTGGATGGGATACCACCAGTGCTGCAGGTGGCATTTCAGAGGAATCATGCAGTTTAATATCACTTTTTAGGGCCGCCACGCTTCAGTCGATGAAGTTACAGCTTGCGCCTACAATGCTGTGGAGCTGGACAGGAAGTACAACGATGAACCGGTGCAAGTTCGGGTGATCATGGGGAAGGAGCCGCGGCATTTCCTGGCCATCTTCAAGGGGAATTTGATTGTTTATGAGGTTAGTAAACCATCAAGAAAGATCTTGGAGCAGGGGAGGCACACTTGGATCATATAAGGCAGTGGTTCTCAATCTTCCTAATGCTGTGACCCCTTAGTACAGGTCCTCATGTTGTGGTGACCCCCAACCATAATATTATTTTCGTTGCTACTTCACAACTGTCATTTTGCTACTGTTATGAATTGTAATATAAATATCTGATATGCAGGATGTATTTTCAGTCACTGGACCAAATTTGGCACAAATACCCAATACTCCCAAATTTGAATACTGGTGAGGTTGGGGGTGATTGATTTGGTCATTTGGTAATGCTGGAGTTGCTGGGATTTATAGTTCACCTAAAATCAAAGAGCTTTCTGAACTCCACCAATGATGGAGCTGAATCAAACTGGGCACACAGAATTCCCATGACCAAGAGAAAATACTGGGAATGTCTGGTGGACATTGACCTTGAGTTTTTTGGAGTTGTAGTTCACCTACATCCAGAGTACACTGTGGACTCAAGCAATGATGGATCTGGATCAAACTTGGCACAAATACTCAATATGCCCAAATGTGAACACTGGTAGAGTTTGGAGAAAATAGACCTTGCCATTTGGGAGTTGTAATTGTTGGGATGTATAGTTCACCCACAATAAAATAGCATTTTGAACCCCACCGATAGAATTGGACCAAACTTTCCACACAGAACCCCCATGACCAACAGAAAATACTATGTTTTCTGATGGTCTTTGGTGACCCCTCTGACACCCCCTCGCGACCCCCATGGGGGTCCCGACCCCCAGGTTGAGAAACACTGATAGAAGGGGAATATCAAGGTGTATGCATTCCTATACTTTTGGAAACACTTCGGTGTTGGAATGATACATGGATCTATAGTCATTATAAACATATTTAATCTCTCTTTCACTGACAACCAGCATGATGCAGTAGTTTTGATATTGAATTAACTCTGATATTGAAAATGGTAGTTCTTTTTCCCCAATGCAAAACACACCACTCTTTTTTTGGAGGATTATGATCTTTGGAAAGGCATGACCTTGTTAGAAATCATAACCTTTAGGAAAAGAATGCCATAACCTTTTGGGAAATGGCATTCATCGCCATTTTGAGAAAATCAGGAATCTCCCTGAGAAGAGTTAAAATCTTGTTTAAGTCAATGTTCTCCTTAGTAAATGATGATGATGATGGTTAGGATGATAATGATGATGATACTACTACTACTACTACTACTACTAATAATAATAATAATAATTTATATATACCCTGTATTTATATCCACTAGTATTGGGTTGTTGTAGATTTTTCAGGCTATATGGCCCTGTTCTAGCAGCATTCTCTCCTGACATTTTGCCTGCATCTGTGGCAAGCATCCTCAGAGGTTGAAGATCTCTAAATTGTATTTCTTTTTTGCTGTGAGCTTTGTTCAAGACAGAAAAGTGGAGTAATCATAATAGGTTTTCTGGCTAATACAGAATCCCCATACCTTTCACTGCAATCTAAGGGCAATCACTTTATTTTATCGTGTCAGGAGCAAACCAAACCAGTTGTATTGCATTAAAAAACAAACAAACAAAACACAAAATTTGCAGTCTTGGTATTCTATTAAATGTCCTTTGACCAGTAGCTGGCCACTTGGAGTGCCTCTGGTGTTGCTGCAAGAAGGTCCTCCATTGTGCATGTAGCAGGGCTCAGGTTGCATTGCAGCAGGTGGTCAGTGGTTTGCTCTTCTCCACACTCGCATGCCATGGATTCCACTTTGTGGCCCCATTTCTTGAGGTTGGTTCTGCATCTCGTGGTGCCAGAGCGCAGTCTGTTCAGCGCCTTCCAAGTCACCCAGTCTTCTGTGTGCCCAGGGGGGAGTTACTCATTTGGTATCAGCCACTGATTGAAGTTCTGGGTTTGAGCCTGCCACTTTTGGACTCTCGCTTGCTGAGGCGTTCCAGCGAGTGTCTCTGTAGATCTTAGAAAACTATTTCTTGATTTAAGTTGTTGACGTGCTGGCTGATACCCAAACAGAGGATGGGCCGGAGATGTCACTGACTTGGTCCTTTCACTATTGGATGCTACTTCCCGGCGGATGTCAGGTGGTGCAATACCGGCTAAACAATGTAATTTCTCCAGTGGTGTAGGGCGCAGACACCCCGTGATAATGCGGCATGTCTCATTCAGAGCCACATCCACTGTTTTAGTGTGGTGAGATGTGTTCCACACTGGGCATGCGTACTCAGTAGCAGAGTAGCAAAGCGCAAGGGCAGATGTCTTCACTGTGTCTGGTTGTGATCCCCAGGTTGTGCCAGTCAGCTTTCTAGCACCCACTTTTTGCTTGCTATTCAGGCAGTGCTTCTTGTAGGTCAGAGCATGGTCCAGAGTGACTCCCAGGTATTTGGGTGTGTTGCAATGCTCCAGTGGGATTCCTTCCCAGGTAGTCCTCAGAGCTCGGGATGCTTGTCTGTTCTTAAGATGAAAAGCACATGTCTGTGTTTTAGATGGATTAGGGATCAGCTGGTTTTCCCTGTAATAGACAGTAAGAGCGCCTAGAGCTTCGGAAAGCTTCTGTTCAACCATCTCAAAGCTCCCTGCTTGAGCAGTAATGGCATGATAATCAGCATAGATGAAGCTCTCTGTCCCTTCTGGCAGTGGCTGGTCATTTGTGTAAATGTTGAACATGGATGGAGCAAGCACGCTATTTGCCCAGTCTGTGCTTTACTTCCATTATAATGCTCACCTCCACCCATTTTAGGCAAGGAGTTTCTCACAAGGCCTGGAAATCATAGAATCATAGCATTGAAAGGGGCAGCAAAGGCCATCTAGTCCGTCCCTTTACCATATAGGAAACCAACCCTAGATTCTAGAATCAGTTATGTTTTAGCACTTTAAGACCGTAGTTCTCTAATAGTTTTTGGCTTTCCAGGGGGGCACGAGTCGTGCCGAAAAGACCGAGCCTGAGCCCGCTGTCCGGCTCTTCCAAGTGCGAGGCACCGACGAGTTCAACACCAAAACCATTGAGGTCCCAGCCAGAGCTTCCTCCCTCAACTCCAACGATGTCTTCCTCCTGAAGACCAACCAAGTCTGCTACTTGTGGTGCGGGAAGGTAAGTGAAGGACAGTAACAAACCTACAAGGAGAGAAGGATAGGAGTTCCCTTCTCTTGGATGGGTGGATGGCCATCTGTCAGGAGAGTTTTGATTGTATACCCCTACCTGCAGAATGGGGTTGGACTGGATAGCCTTTGGGGTCCCTTCCAACTCTAGGTTTCTATGATTCAGGAGTTCAAAGGGATCCCAAGCATCATCTAATACAGTCATGGACCAACTTGGGCCCTCCAGGTGTTTTGGACTTCAACTCCCACAATTCCTAACAGCCTACCGGCTGTTAGGAATTGTGGGAGTTGAAGTCCAAAACACCTGGAGGGCCCAAGTTTGCCTTTGCCGGTTCTAATAGACAGTTCATTCTTGGGGATCATTATTATTAACTAGTAATGAACGTTGGTTTTGTACATCCATCCAGGGATGCAGCGGGGACGAACGGGAAATGGCCAAAAACGTGGCCGACATAATCTCCAAACGGGACAAACAAACTATTCTGGAGGGTCAAGAGCCAGCAGACTTTTGGGCTGCCCTTGGAGGCAAAGCCCCATATGCCAGTGACAAAAGGTGAGGCATCCGGGGTTCGTTGTATCTTACAAATGAGCAAAATTGTATCTGATGGTTACTTCCATCCACATCGCCTGGACTGCATCATGTAGCAAATTGTTGCAGGAAAAATTCATAGTTTCTATCATACCTGTAAATTTGCTACTCTTATGAATAGTAATGTAAATATCTGATATGCAGGATGTATTTTCATTCACTGGACCAAATTTGGCACAAATACCCGATACACCCAAATTTGAATACTGGCGGGGTTTGGGGAGAGATTGAATCTGTCATTTGGGAGTTGGAGTTGCTGGGATTTATAGTTCACCTACAATCAACGTGCATTCTGAACCCCACCAATTATGGAATTGAACCAAACTTGGCACACAGAACTCCCATGACCAACAGAAAATACTGGAAGGGTTTGATAGACATTGACCTTGAGTTTTGGAGTTGTAGTTCACCTACATCCAACAACACTGTGGACACAAACAATGATGGATCTGGACCAAAATTGGTACGAATACTCAATATGCCCCAATTTAAATACTTGTGGAGTTTATGGAAAATAGATCTTGACATTTGGGAGTTGTAGTTGCTGGGATTTATAGTTCACTTACAATAAAAGCTCATTCTAAATTCCACCAATGATGGAATTGAACCAAACTTGGCACACAGTTCTCCCATGACCAACAGAAAATACTGGAAGGGTTTGATAGACATTGACCTTGAGTTTTGGAGTTGTAGTTCACCTACATCCAACGAGCACTGTGGACTCAAACAAATGATGGATCTGGACCAAAATTGGCACAAATACTCAATATGCCCAAATGTGAACACTGGTGGAATTTGGGGAAAATAGACCTTGACATTTGGGAGTTGTAGTTGCTGGGATTTATAGTTCACCTACAATCAAAGCACATTCTAAACTCCACCAATGATGGAATTGAACCAAATTTGGCACACAGGACTCCCATGAACAACAGAAAATACTGGAAGGGTTTGGTGGGCAATGACCTTGAGTTTTGGAATTGTAGTTCATCTATGTCCAGAGAGGACTGTAGACTCAAACAATGATAAATCTGGACCAATCTTGGCATGAATACTCAATATGTTTACTTCTTATGTCTATGTTTGATGTTTTTGTAGTTTTAACGGTTTTTATCTACAGTTATATGTTATTGATATGGATATGTGATATTTTTATATATATGTGAGGCATTGAATTTGCCATTTATTATGTTGTAAACTGTTTTGAGTCCCTTGGGTGTGAGAAAAGCTGTATACAAATGCAGATAATAATAATAATAATAATAATAATAATAATAATAATAATAATAATAATAATATGCCCAAATGGGAACACTGGTGGACTTTGGGGAAAATAGACCTTGACATTTGGGAGTTGTAGTTGCTGGGATTTATAGTTCACCTACAATCAAAGAGTATTCTGAATTGGGCCAAATTTCCCATGCAAACTCCCCTTGACCAACAGAAAATACTGTGTTTTCTGATGGTCTTCGGTGACCCCTTTGACACCCACTCGCAACCACCCCCCGGGGTCCTGACCCTCACGTTGAGAAACACTGCAATAAGGCCATATACATTTGTGAAACCAATAAAACAAATCCATCTGTCTCTGTAATAAACCAGGCAGAGAAAATAGATCAGAAACACAGGCAGATCATCTGCGACTTTACATCCACACTGTACTGTTGACATAGTTGAGGAGGAAAACTAACTTTAGCTCTATGTGTATACAGTGGTCCCTCGCTACTTCACAGTTCGCTTTTTGTGGACTTGCTGTTTCGCGGTTTTTCAATATGGACTTAAGAGCGTTTGTCTGTATGGAGAGGCTGCCTCTGCGGATAAAGCCAGAGCCGAGAATTATGTAAACAACACGTTCAAAGGAGGTTTTGTAGTGTGGGGAGGGTTTATAAAGACTTAGTAATAGTGTATAATTACTAAAATAATGTATAAATATTAAAATAAATATAGCGTCCCGACTTCGCGGATTTTCACTTTTCGTGGGTTGTCCTGGAACGTAACACCTGTCATAAGTGAGGGAACACTGTATTTATACCGTATATACTCGAGTATAAGCCGACCCGACTATAAGCCAAGGCACCTAATTTTTCAACAAAAAACTGGGAAAACATATTGACTCAAGTATAAGACAAGGGTGGGAAATGCAGCCACCACGGGTAAATTTCAAAATAAAAATAGATACCAATAAAATAAAATTAATTGAGGCATCAGGAGGTGAAATGTTTTTGAATATTTACATAAAACTGTAATTTGAGATAAGACTGCCCAACTCTGATTAAATCATTATTCTAACCTTCTTCAATGTAAATATACTTATGTATCCTTCCAACAATAATAGAGTAAAATAATAAACGTAATAATAATAAAGTAAAATAATGGAAATGCAATAACAACAGTAATAATAGAGTAAAATAATAAATGCAATACTGATAAAGTAAAATAATAAATGTAATAATAATCATAAATAGTGTAAAATAATAATAATAATAATAATAGGGTAACATACTGTAAATGTAATAATAATAGAGTAAAATAATACATGAAATAAAAATAATGGTAATAACAGTAAAATAATAAATAACCTTTCCTCGAGTATAAGCCGAGGTGAGCTTTTTCAGCCTAAAAAAGCGGCTGAAAACTAGGCTTATACTCGAGTATATGCAGTATATTTATTTTTGCCCCATATTTCTCCTGATATGGGGATTTAAGGAAATATATCCCAGACAATTTATATTGGACAGACTTCTGAACAGAAAGAGAAAGCAAGAAATAAAACACTTGGCTTCTCGCTTGGCCATGATCATCAACCATCTCCTTGCAATTATAGATGTGCGCACTCATGGGATAAATGTTGCTTCTGTGGATTATTGAGCAATCACCATTCAAAACTATAAAAGTCATTAAAAAGTAATTGCAAAGGAGATGGCTGATGATCACAGCCAATCAGGAACCCAGGCGTTTCGCCTCCATTCCTTGATTTCTCTTGCTACTTGGATGTCTATCCTTTATTGAAGTGTTTCTCAACCTGGGGGTTGGGACCCCTGAGGGGATCGCGAGGGGGTGTCAGAGGGGTCGCCAAAGACCATAAGAAAACACAGTATTTTCTGATGGTCATGGGGCTTCCATGTGGGAAGTTTGAGCCAATTCTATCGTTGGTGGAGTTCAGAATGTTCTTTGATTGCAATGAACTATAAATCCCAGCAACTACAACTCCCAAATGTCAAGATCTATTTTCCCCAGAATCCACCAGTGTTCACATTTTGGCATATTGAGTATTTGTTCCAAGTTTGGTCCAGATCCACCATTGCATGAGTCCATA
Source organism: Anolis sagrei (assembly GCF_037176765.1). Classification (NCBI taxonomy): domain Eukaryota; kingdom Metazoa; phylum Chordata; class Lepidosauria; order Squamata; family Anolidae; genus Anolis; species Anolis sagrei. The sequence continues at coordinate 125,079,513 of NC_090026.1, read as the reverse complement.
GTGCTCTCTGGATATAGGTGAACTACAACTCCCAAACTCAAGGTCTGTGCCCATCAAACCCTTCCAGTGTTTTCCATTGGTCATGGGAGCCAAGTTTGGTTCAAATCCATCGCTGGTGGAGTTCAGAATGCTCTTTGATTATAAATCCCAAGAACTACAACTCCCAAATTACAAAATCAATCCTCCCCCAACCCCACTAGCATTCACATTTGGGTGTATTGGGTATTTGTGCCCAGTTTGGTCCAGTGAATGAAAATGCATCCTGCATATCAGATATTTACATTATGATTTAGAACAGTAGTAAAATGAGTGTTATGAAGTAGCAAAGAAAACAATATTATTGGGTCACCACAACTTGAGGGACTATATTAAGGGGTCACGGCATTAGGAAGGTTGGGAACCACTGCTTTATTGCCTCAAATTATCATAGTTTGGGTGGGACTGGAAGGAATATCCCTCATCCCATGCTTCACTTCTTGTCCCTTTTTGCTCTGCCAAGGTTTCAGGAAGAGGTTGCCCATTACCAGCCACGTTTGTTTGAATGCTCCAACCAGACGGGACGGTTCATCATGACGGAGATCATGGATTTTGGCCAGGATGACTTGGATGAGGATGATGTGATGCTGCTGGATACTTGGGAAGAGGTCAGTGGCAGGAAAACTACAATTTGCAAAGGACATTATGCATTAAAGCGTTCAGAAAGAATGTGTTTCTACACCCATGCCTTCTGCATCCACAAATCCATCCAACCTTGGCTCAATAATATTTGGAAAACACTCCAAAAAGCAAAGTTTGATTTTTGCTGCAGGCTGAGCACCAACGTGTAGGGAGGTATCCTCTTCTGTCACCACCATAGTAGTTTTACAAGGTCTGGTACAGGAGGTATGGTGGGTGCATCTTCTCTGTAGAATTAATGCAGTTTGGCACCACTTTAATTGCCCTGGAATGCTATGAAATTCTTGAGAGTTGTAATTTGGTCAGGCATCATCACTTTTTGGCAGATAAGAGTAAACACCTTGTAAAATACAACTCCAAGGATGGTTAAAGTGGAGTTAAACTGCATTCATTCAACAGTGTAGATGCACACTGGGGTTTGATCCAAGAATGTGTTGCCTTTCTGCCTATCGCTCTGTCCTCCTTGGATCCAAGGCAAGATGGGGAATCAGGTCATATCACCAATATCTTAGGAGCTCCCGGTGGTGCAATGGGTTAAACCCTTGTGCTGGCAGGACTGAAGACCGACAGGTCAGAGGTTGGAATCCAGGGAGAGCATGGAGGAGCGCCCTCTGTCAGCTCCAGCTCCCCATGCAGGGAAATGAGAGAAGCCTCCCACAAGGATGGTAAAACATCAAAAACATCCGGGTGTCCCCTGGGCAACGTCCTTGCAGACAGCCAGTTATCTCACACCAGGAGCAATTTGCAGTTTCTTGAGTCCTTCCTGACAGAAAAAAACCCCAATATCATTATGGATCGCCATAAACAGAAAACTACCAGGGTAAAGTAGTTAAGAGATGAAATCATCCATCCTCATCACCTGATCTTCTTCAGTCCAGATTCTGTGTTTATGCAGCTGAGTATTTTGTAATGGCCAAGGTGCAAAGCCTTCTTGTAAGTGTTTATATGTAAGCTGAAGATCCAAAAATGGCAAAAAAGAAATGCTAGCACCATCTAGTGACTAGTGTGCCGAAAGCCAAACCTTTGCTAATGTACAGAGATATTCTGTTTACTTCATGCTGTCCCAAGGTGTTTAAATGATGGACTCACATTGGGAAAACGACTTGGAGGCACACAAGAAGAAGAACGGGTGATGGTTATGCAGTGATAACATCTAGTCATCATTCTAAATTCTGGGAGAGGAAACAGACATTGGACAAACCCTAAAGCCAACCTGTTGTCCTGTGGATGACCAGGGAACAGTGCTGTCGCTAGCATGGCTCTCACCTGGTGCTACGTCCATACCTTCTCCTATACCACAATCTTCTAGGTCGAGTAATGTTAATTGGCTGATCTGTCTGTTTGTACCACAAAGGCTTCTGTGTGGCTTGATGAATCTGGACCATTCTTGGCACACAGACCCTTCGTTACCCCACTTGAAATAATTAAGGGATTTGAACTAAAGGAATTATCCCTTTTTGGGTCCAGAGCTGAGGGAAAGAAAAGGAACAAAGCAGATTGGCGGTGGCTAGGTGAAGTGGCCCTCTGTGATGTCACTGGGAAAGAAGTTTACATGTATTTGAGGAGGAGGGAGGAAGAGAAAGAAAAAGAAAGAAAGAGAGAGAGACTAATGGAAGAAGAAGACATTGTAAGATAAGCCTTCTTAGAGCTGGGGAAGGGAGAAAGTAGGTAGGCAACAGTCCCAATGCCATCAGGCAACACTGGATATAGATCAGGCACGGGCAAACAAAGGCCTGGGGGCTGGATACGGCCGCCTGGGCTCTTTTCTCAGGCCCTCTTTCTCACCATCCTATCCTTCCTTTTTTTTCCTCTTCCCTTCCACCTTCCCTTCTTTCCTTGCCTCCCTCTTTCTCCCTCCCTCCCTCCTTCTCTTCCAGCCTTTCATCCTTTCCCCCCTCTTTTCTTCCTCCTTCCCTATTTCTCCTTCCTTCCTTCCTTCCTTCCTTCCTTCCTTCCTTCCTTCCTTCCTTCCTTCTCTCTTTCCTCCCTCCCTCCCTCCCTCCCTCCACTCCCTTACACCCTTCCTTCCTTCCTTCCTTCCTTCTCTTTTTCCTTCCTCCTTTCCTTCTGCGGGATGTTTAGCTGGGAGAAGAGAAGGAAGAGAGGGCACACGAGGACCATGTTTCAAGATTTGAAAGGGTCCCCCAATGAGGAGGAGGGGGAAAACCAACTTTCTGCTATTCTAGAGACCAGAGCACAAGGAAGCAGGAAAATGAAAAGATTAGGAAGACCTTCCTGAGAGTAATCTCTGTTGGAGAGTGGCATAGTCTGCCTGGGAATGTGGTGGAGTCTCCTTCTCTGGAGGCTTTTCTGCAGAGGCTGTCTATTGGGAGTGCTTTGATTGTGTCTTCCTGCATGGCAGGGGATTGGACTGGATGCCCCTTGGGGGTCTCTTCCAGTTCTATGATTTTAGGATTGTATATCAGGAGTAGGCAATATGCGGTCTAATTGATACACCTTTTCCTTCCCGTCCACTATCTCATTCTGACCAAGGCCAACCCTTTTTGGGATCCAAACATTTCCCATCTTTCCTTCACTTTCTGCCTCCAAAAGAGAAGATGAAGGGGCGAAAGGGTAGGGAGGGGGCTTGGGGAGAACCCCCTCCCTCCGGGCCCACATGTTGGAGCTCAGCCTGTGATTGCGTTTAAGGATCGGGGTGCTTTGGATGTGGGGAGGGATGCCAATGAGGTTCATGAAGCAAATGGTATTTCTAATGATACTGATGCAGAGAATGACCAGGAGATCCCTGTTCAAAGTGTGCTTTCTCATGTGAATGTCCCTGAAGTGTGTGGGGATGATGGTGTGCTCCCTGAGTTGCTGCCAGAGAATTCCCATGATTTGGAGCTTGAGAACAGCTCAGCACCTGGCCCAGATGCAGAAATTAATGAGCAAACAGGTTGTGATTAGTCAAAACAGGCAAGCAGATCAGTGGCTCCGGCGTTCTGCCGGGCTCAGAGAACAAAAGATAAGAGATTCAAGGCTAAAGCGAACCCAACTTCTGGCCACTTGGGACATAGCTTAACAAGGAGATAAATGTCCCAAATACAGAATCTGTAGTCAGATGAAGCATCATTTGGAATCAAGGCAAGATCTCATCCCGGTTTCTTGTAAGCCTTGCTTTGGAAAGATTCATGTTTTAAGTGCCTTTGATTCATGGTTTTGATTCTTTGATTTTATGATTATGTGCTTAAGTGCTATGGATTCATGTTTCCAGTGTTTTGGATTATATTATAGAAGTTTCTGCCTTTGTTTCCCATGGACTTTGATGGACTAATTCCTTGGGCTATTTTGTTCTGGCTTATCTTCCTACCTAATTGGATTTACCTATATCTTTAAAGTGCTTTTTACTTTTACTGCTTTTTAATTATCTTCAATAAACAGATTTTTAATTATCTTCAATAAACAGATTGTATTTCTATTCAACTGTGTGGTGTTTAAAGTCAGAGGGTTCTTTCTGGTCCCATCTTCAGCCTATCAAGTTAGAAAGTTTGCCCATGTCTGTTATAGATGCTAGTCCTGTAGCTAAAATGCCCAAAGAATTGAAATTATGTATACGTGTTTTATTGGTCTTGTTTTTCCTTATGATTTTAATTGTGCCTTGAGCCTTAGCTCTCCCTCTGAGTTTCTATTCTCCCACTCCCATCTTGCAGATTTTCCTTTGGATTGGCAAGGGTTCGAACAGCTACGAAAAGAGTGAGGCCATTTCTTCAGCCAGAGACTACCTCAAGACCCATCCGGCCGGGAGAGATCCATCCACCTCAATCATCATGGTGAAACAAGGCTTTGAACCTCTGAACTTCACTGGCTGGTTTACTGCTTGGGACCCATATAAATGGAGTGTAAGTGACTGAGAAAGAAATTTCTTTTTGTAGGGAGCATGCAAAGTCCTCTACTCCTCCTCCTCCTCTTCTTCTTCTACTTCTTCTTCCTCCTCCTCTTCTCCTTCTTCCTCCTCTTCCTCCTCTTCTTCTTCTCATTCCTTTTCTTCTTCTTCACCTCCTCCTCCTCTTCTTTTTCTCTTTTTCTTCTTTTTCCTTTTCCTCCTCCCCTTCTTCTCATTTCTCTTACTCTTCTCCTTCTTCCTCTTCTACTTCTCTTTCTTCCTCCTCCTCCTCCTCCTCCTCCTCTTCCTCTTCCTCTTCCTCTTCTCTCTCCTCCTCCTCCTCCTCCTCCTCCTCCTCCTCCTCCTCCTCCTCTTCTTCTTCTTCTTCTTCTTCTTCTTCTTCTTCTTCTTCTGTTGATGATTAAGATGATGTTATAAAACAAGTGCAGTCGGCCCTTCATATCCCCAGATTTTGTATCCATGGATCCAACTATCCATGGCTTGAAGTTATATTTTTAATTATAAAATTACACAAGCAAAGCTTGATTTTGCCATTTTACGAGGGTTGAATGAAAAGTAATGCCTCCACCTTCATAACTCCTCAACAGATGGCAGTACTGGTATGCAGCAGGTATTGGCTTGTTCAGTAGACTCTCCTCTACAGTTCCATTTTGGCTGGAAGCCTTAGCATTGAACTGTTGTGTTGTTAAAGTGAGAAGTATGGAGCCCTGCGCAGATGGTCAGTCAATGTGACTTAAGCAGCGTGCAGTCATTGAATTCTTGACAGCAGAAGGTGTCACCTAAAGGAGATTCATCAGAGAATGCAAGCTGTTTATGGTGATTGTGTTGATGTGATTACTGTGCGTCATTGGGCAAGTAAATTTAAAGATGTTGAGGTGGGAACATCTGACTTGCGTAACAAACAAAGAGTTGGACGTCCAGTAACAGCAACCACCAAGTTTCACAAGCAAAAAGTTGACAGATTGATTCAGGATGATCATCATATCACTCAGAGAGAAATTTCAAGCATAATCGGCATTTCACAAGAACGTGTGGGTCACATTATGGCTTTGCTTGACTATCGGAAGCTCTGTGCACTATGGGTACACAGCAGAACTTCAGAGACTGGATCTCACCACCGTACGGCATCCTCCATACAATCCAGATTTAGTACCTTCTGACTTCCATCTGTTCAAATAATGAAAGAAGATCTGCAAGGACATCATTCTGCTTCTGATGAGGACGTTGAGAGAACTGTGAGACGCTGGTTGCGGAAACAGAGTGTCGACTTCTTCCGTGACGGCTTCAGAAAACTTGTTCATTGTTGGCAGAAATGTATCCAATTGTCTGGTGATTATGTGGAAAAGGGAATAGTGGTAGTTAAAGAGCGCATTTTAAGGATTATTTCTGCATTTGATTTATTAAAATATTGGGTTGTTGTAGGTTTTTTTGGGCTATATGGCCAAGTTCTAGAAGCATTCTCTCCTGACGTTTCACCTGCATCTATGGCAAGCATCCTCAGAGGTAGTGAGGTCTGTTGAAACTAGGAAAAAGAGTTCGTATATCTGTGGAATGACCAGGGTGGGGCAAAGGACTCTTGTCTGCTGGAACTAGGTGTGAATGTTTCAACTGACCACTTTGATTAGCATTTGATTGCCTATCAGTGCAAAATATTAAAATATTCCCATCCAAACCCAAGTAACGAAGGTGGAGGCATTACTTTTCATTCAACCCTCGTATGTAAGGATTGCCATTTTACAATATCCCTGTATATAATGGGACTTGAACATCTGTGGGTTTTGGTATCCACTGTTACCAAATATTCATCAAGTTCATAAATCAGATTTGAACCCTCAACTCATCCCTCTAGTCTCACTCATGCTGTATTTATGCTGCCATATAATCCAGTTTCAGGATGCAGATTAACTGTTTTGAGCCGCATTCTCATACAACCCAGTTCAACGCCATTAACCTGCATTGAAAAACAGGATGGTAGTGCAGGATGGGGCCTCTGTTTATCATTCCTGGGTTGTCCAGCCCAGGCTTCTGTGACAGCAAAGCAGCAAATCTGCCTCTTGCTGCTGGATGACACAACTGGTGCGCTTTTCACACATTAATTGAAAGCTTCTTGGGAAGCATATGGCTCCTGTCATGCTTTCCCCTGAGTCGCTTCTGTTCATTTCAATGAGGCTCACGGAGGAGAGGTTCCCAGGTGAGGGAGTCCAGCAGCAACACACTGCGTAAGCTGTCACAGAAGTGCCAAAGCATTTGACAGGTTGCTAATGAGGTGCTATTCAGATGCACGTTGGCAGCAGCTCAGTGCAGTTTAATTTAGCAGCTCTTCTTCTTGCCCACCTCCTCCTTCAGCTTTCTTTTCCTGCGATACGGTGCCTGTTTCATGCTGTTCAGGGTAGCCAAACCCATGAAAGTATGACATATTTCCCTTTGGGTAACTTAGACAAGGTCCCCCATGACCTTCTGGCAAGGGAACTAGTCCAATGTGGGCTAGGCAAAACTACGTTCAGGTGGATCAGTAATTGGTTAAATGGACGAACCCAGAGGGTGATTCTCCCCAATGCTTCCTCTTCATCCTGGAAAGAAGTGATGAGTGGAGTGCCACAGGGTTCCGTCCTGGGCCCGGTCCTGTTCAACATCTTTATTAATGACTTAGATGAAGGGCTAGAAGGCAGGATCATCAAGTTTGCAGACAACACCAAATTGGGAGGGATAGCCAATACTCCAGAGGACAGGAGCAGAATTCAAAACGATCTTGACAGATTAGAGAGATGGCCCAAAACTAACAAAATGAAGTTCAACAGGGACAAATGCAAGATACTCCACTTCGGCACGATAAACAAAATGCAAAGATACAGAATGGGGGACAATGCCTGGCTCGAGAGCAGTACGTGTGAAAAAGATCTTGGAGTCCTCGTGGACAGGAAGTTAAACATGAACCAAGAATGTGATGTGGCGGCAAAAAAAGCCAATGGGATTTTGGCCTGCATCAATAGGAGCATAGTGTCTAGATCTAGGGAAGTAATGCTCCCCATGCTCTATTCTGCTTTGGTTAGACCACACCTGGAATATTGTGTCCAATTCTGGGCACCACAATTCAAGAGAGATATTGACAAGCTGGAATGTGTCCAGACTAAAATGGGTGACTAAAATGATCAAGGGTCTGGAGAACAAGCCCTATGAGGAGCGGCTTAAAGAGCTAGGCATGTTTAGCCTGAAGAAGAGAAGGTTGAGAGGAGATATGATAGCCATGTATAAATATGTGAGAGGAAGCCACAGGGAGGAGGGAGCAAGCTTGTTTTCTGCTTCCCTGGAGATTAGGACAAGGAACAATGGCTTCAAACTACAAGAGAGGAGATTCCATCTGAACACGAGGAAGAACTTCCTGACTGTGAGAGCCGTTCAGCAATGGAACTCTCTGCCCTGGAGTGTGGTGGAGGCTCCTTCTTTGGAAGCTTTTAAACAGAGGCTGGATGGCCATCTGTCAGAGGTGATTTGAATGCAACATTCCTGCTTCTTGGCAGAAGGGGGTTGGACTGGATGTCCCATGAGGTCTCTTCCAACTCTTTGATTCTATGATTCTATGATTAGAGGGTCTTATGGATCTAATGGTTGTGATATTTTCTCCTTTTAGGACGGCAAGACCTACGAGCAAATGAAGAGCAGCCTTGGAGATGTATCAGCCATATCGGAGATCACCGTGGTAAGTATGTTTGGGACCAGATGTTGGCGTTTCCTCAGACAAAGTGGTGGCTTGCTTCTCTCTCATTTTGACCTAATCACAATGTATGGTGTGTACGTGAGCAGCTTTCCTATTGCCAAGGTCCTCCACAAGGGTTTTGGTAGCATACATTTCCACATATGGGCGCATACAGTGATTGTGCTTCACTACCCCTTGATGCCATTGCTGTTGTCCACCTTCAAGTCATTTCCAAGTTGTTGTTGTTGTTGTTCATTCGTTCAGTCGTTTCCGACTCTTCGTGACCTCATTGACCAGCCCATGTCAGAGCTCCCTGTCGGCCGTCACCACCCCCAGCTCCTTCAAGGTCAATCCAGTCACTTCAAGGATGCCATCCATCCATCTTGTCCTTGGTCTGCCCCTCTTCCTTTTTCCTTCCATTTTCCCCAGCATCATTGTCTTCTCTAAGCTTTCCTTTCTTCTCATGATGTGGCCAAAGTACTTCATCTTTGCCTCTACTATTCTTCCCTCCAATGAGCAGTCGGGCTTTACTTCCTGAAATATGGACTGGTTGGATCTTCTCACTGTCTAAGGCACTCTCAGAACTTTCCTCCAACAACACAGCTCAAAAGCATCTCTTTTCCTTTGCTCAGCCTTCCCTAAGGTCCAGCTCTCACATCCGTAGGTGACTATGGGGAATACCATTGCTTTGAGGCAAAGCAATGGTATTTCCAAGTTATGCAACCCTAAAAGGGTTTTCCAAAATTGAGAGTGTGTGAACTGCATCAGGTCAATTAGTGGGTTTCCATCGTTGAAAACAATGGAATTTGAACCAATTTCTTCAGAGCCATAGTCCAGCACTAAGGCCACCAAGCATACTGGTCCCATCCAACACGCATCTGCATTGCAGTCAATTGTGGACCTCAAAATGGGTGTACATAGTAATGGGGGGGGAGAGAATCCAACAGCTTCAACAGGTTAAAACAGGCATGGGCAAACTTGAGCCCTCCAGGTGTTTTGGACTTCAAAGGATATGATTTCCCACTTTGTGGTGAATGAAGTCCACTTGCCCACTCCACACAGTCGACAGACTTTTCTTTCTTTCTCTCTCCCTCTCTATGTATTTGCCAGGACCTGAAAAATGCCAACCTGAGCAACAAGAACACCAGCAATAAGCCTACGGTGACCAATCCAGCTGCTTCAAGGACTGCAACAACTTTGCCAACTTACCAAACAAACCCCGACAAGAGCAACAGCAACTATAACAACAGCAATGCCCCTTTGCTACAGACCGGTGGAAATGGTGTGTTTGCGAGAGACCTCCTGATCAATAAGGCTGTGGATGAGCTTCCGGAAGGTGTGGACCCCACCCAAAAAGAGGTAAAGAGGTGAACCGCCCATCATACCTATTATGGAATGAAAATGGAATGAATAATGTAATGAAAAGATTTTGCAGGGCTTCTTTACCCACTGGCCTTGACCAATCAAAACATAAATAGATCACAAAAGCAATCTCAATTGAAATGACTGATACTTGGGATGTCTATGTTCATAAATTTCATTCTGGAATGCAACAGTGATCTTGTTTGCTATGTTCTAATCTTGTTGTATATCAAATAATAATAATAATAATAATAATAATAATAATAACAACAACAACAACAACACCAACACCAACACCAACAACAACAACATTTTGTTGATATTCCGCCCTTCTCCCGGATGGGACTCAGAGTGAATTACAGCATATAAACAGACACAGTAATCATTCAGTGTCTTGTTATGATGAAATACAATGACACACAAATACACAAACAAAGGCAAAGGCTTCTCCTATCATTTCCGGCTCCGGAGGCAGTGCTCCGCCCTTCTTCCGGATGGGACTCAGAGCGGATTACAGCATATAAACAGACACAAACATTCAAAGCCTAGTTACAATGAAATACAATGACACACAAATACACAAACAAAGGCAAAGGCTTCTCCTATCATTTCCAGCTTTGGAGGCAGTACTCCGCTCTTCTCCCAGATGGGACTCAGAGCGGATTACAGCATATAAACAGACACAATAATCATTCAGTGTCTTGTTACGATGAAATACAATGACACACAAATACACAAACAAAGGCAAAAGCTTCTCCAATCATTTCCGGCTCTGGAGGCAGTGCTCCGCCCTTCTCCCGGATGGGACTCACAGCGGATTACAGCATATAAACAGACACAGACAAACATTCAAAGCCTTGTTACAATGAAATACAATGACACACAAATACACAAACAAAGGCAAAGGCTTCTCCTATCATTTCCGGCTCCGGAGGCAGTACTCCGCCCTTCTTCCGGACGGGACTCAGAGCGGAGTACAGCATATAAACAGACACAGTAATCATTCAGTGTTTTGTTACAATGAAATACAATGAGAGACAAATAGACAGGCAAAGGCAAAGGCTTCTCCTATCATTTCCGGCTCTGGAGGCAGAGCTCAGCCCTTCTCCTGGATGGGACTCAGAGCAGATTACAGCATATAAACAGACACAGGTGATCATTCAATGTCTTGTTACGATGAAATACAATGAGACACAAATACACAAACAAAGGCAAAGGCTTCTCCTTTCATTTCCAGCTCTGGAGGCAGTTCTCCGCCCTTCTCCCGGATGAGACTCAGAGCGGATTACAGTATATAAACAGACACAGGCAATCATTCAATGTCTTGTTATGATGAAATACAATGACACACAAATACACAAATAAAGGCAAAGGCTTCTCCTATCATTTCCGGCTCTGGAGGCAGTGCTCCGCCCTTCTTCTGGATGGGACTCAGAGCAGATTACAGCATATAAACAGGCACAGTAATCATTCAGTGTCTTGTTACAATGAAATACTATGAGAGACAAATACACAGGCAAAGGCAAAGCCTTCTCCTTTCATTTCCGGCTCTGGAGGCAGTGTTCATCTCCAGCTCTGGGAGAGATGCTCATCTCCATTTCCAAGCCGTTGTCCATAGATGCCTCCTGGTTGTGTGGTTGGCACGACTGCATGGAGCATATTTTGCCTTTCCCACCAAGGCGGTACCTATTGATTTACTCATATTTGCATGTTTTTGAACTGTTAGATTGGCAGCAGCTAGGGGTAACAGCAGGAGCTCATCCCATCCTGCAAATTCGACCTGCCAACCTTTAAGTCAACAGCACAAGGGTTTAACCCATTACACCACCAAGGCCCCAAAATGTTGTCCTTTGTATAAAATGTTAAAATAATCAATCGCTTTTTGGATTTTTTCTTAATATTTTCAATTCATGGATGGTTGAATCTGTGGGTACAAAACCTGTGGTCACGGAGGGTCAGCTGTACAGGCAAACACAGTTATGCCTTTGAATCTGATCATCAAATTACCAGATTCCTGTATGGACTTTTATGGAGTTATTGCACAATTGGGTGAAACCAAAGAAAGGAGGTTCTTTCATCCCGTGTTCCCTCTTCTCTTTCCAGCGCTATCTGTCTGATGAAGATTTTTACGATATCTTTGGGAAAACCAGGGACGAGTTCTACCAGATGCCCAAGTGGAAGCAGCAAAACGAGAAGAAACAACATGGAATCTTCTGAGCAAAAGAAGCCATATATATAACCCCCAACCCACCCTGACCTTCTCCTGGTTGCTTGGAACTCATTGACTGGATGAATGGTGTGGTGGTCAACTTGGTACAACTGGAAGGAAAAGATGCTTGGAAGACATGCATCTCCATCTTGACATTTTAGAGAACACACACACACTCCTGGAATCAATACTAGCAAAGAAAGTTTAGCTAGATTATATCTTCTTATCTTTACGACCCTGAATTGGCTGCCATGGACATTTTTCTTCCCATTGGGCATGTTTTGAAATTCAATGGGGCAGCGTTGTAGTTTTTGGTGGGAAGGGAAGCAAAGGATGGGTACATCCACACCACACATTTATAGCACTTTGATTCCACTTTAACTGCCATGGCTATGGAGTTCTGGGGTTGGTAGTCTCATGAGATACTTAGCATTCTCTATGGCACTCCATTGAGTTCCCCTAATTGTTGTTGTGAATGTCTCATGAGATACTTAGCATTCTCTGTGACACTCCATTGAGTTCCCTAATTGTTGTTGTTGGGTGCCTTCAAGTCGTTTCTGACCTATCTCAAGCTTTTTCTGGAATAATATCTTTAAAATAGTTTTGCTATTGTGTTCCTCTGAGGCTGAGAGTGTGACTCACCAAAGCGAGTCTCCATGACCAAGCGGGGAGTTGTAGTTCAATGCTCAAGCCACTATTTGGCACTGCTTTTTATTGTTCTCAAGTAAATACATCTAACTGTACCAGAAAACTACACCTCCCAGGACTTTCACTGGAGCCAGGACAATTAAAGTGGCATGAAACCGATATTATTGTGTCCTGTGAATACACCCTATGCTTATTGTGTTTAAAACTAAAACTTGGGATCGAGACTTACTGAATATACAAGGCAACATCAAGGGGAAGTGTATGGAATTCCAACTATAGCTCTAGACCAGGCATGGACAAACTTCAGCCCTCCCTCCTGGTGTTTTGGACTTCAACTGAATTATGGGAGTTGAAGTCCAAAACACCTGGAAGACTGAAGGTTGTCCATACCTGGTCTAGACACCTGGAGGGCTGAAGGTTATCCATGCCGATCTAAACACCTGGAAGGCTGAAGGTTGTCCATACCTGGTCTAGACACCTGGAGGGCTGAAGGTTGTCCATGCCTGGTCTAGACACCTTAAGAGCTGAAGATTGTCCATGCCTCGTCTAGACACCTGGGGGGCTGAAGGTTGTCCATGCCTGGTCTAGACACCTGGGGGACTGAAGGTTGTCCATGCCTGGTCTAGACACCTGGGGGACTGAAGGTTGTCCATGCCTGGTCTAGACACCTGGAGGACTGAAGGTTGTCCATGCCTGGTCTAGACACCTGGGGGGGGGGGTGAAGATTGTCCATGCCTCGTCTAGACACCTGGGGGGGGGGGTGAAGGTTGTCCATGCCTGGTCTAGACACCTGGAGGGCTGAAGGTTGTCCGTGCCTGGTCTAGACACCTGGGGGATTGAAGGTTGTCCATATCTGGCCTAGACACCTTAAGAGCTGAAGGTTGTCCATGCCTGGTCTAGACACCTGGAGGGCCGAAGGTTGTCCATGCCAGTCTAGACACGGAAGGCTGAAGGTTGTCCGTGCCTGGTCTAGACACCTGGAGGGCCGAAGGTTGTCCATGCCAGTCTAGACACCTGGAGGGCTGAAGGTTGTCCGTGCCTGGTCTAGACACCTGGAGGGCTGAAGGTTGTCCGTGCCTGGTCTAGACACCTGGAGGGCTGAAGGTTGTCCATGCCTGGTCTAGACACCTGGGGGGACTGAAGGTTGTCCATGCCTGATCTAGACACCTGGAGGGCTGAAGTTGTCCATGCCTGGTCTAGACATCTGGGGGACTGAAGGTTATTCATGCCTGGTCCAGACACCTGGAGGGCTGAAGGTTGTCCATGCCTGGTCTAGACACCTGGAGGGCTGAAGGTTGCCCATGCCTAGTCTATACACCTGGGGGGCTGACAGGTACACACTTTCTGGACCTGCACACTTACTCTCTTTCCAAGACAAAGAGGCATTTATGGATGATCGTGTGAATGTGACTGCATATTTTGTGTTCATCAGTGCACCTATTTGGCACAAGAGTAACAAAACTGATGTGTGAGTGCATTAGATTTATTTTTTATTCAAACCCAACATAAGTGGCTGTGGGGGGAAACGAATGGACCAGAGGCTGTTAGGAATTGTGGGAGTTGAAGTCCAAAACACCTGGAGGGCCCAAGTTTGCCCATGTCTACCATTGCTCCATCCTGCTTAGAAAGGGCTATTTGGGATTATTAGCCTAGAAACTTGAGTGACTCCCCAAACTACAAAGCCCAGGACTCCATAAGATACAGCCACAGCACTTAGAGTAGGTCCATAATGCTGTATCTATGTGGAACTCTTGATCCAGCAACATTTACCTTTACCCTTTTGCGCACAGTGACCTTATAGTATTCCTCGCACTTCCATTCCAAGGACTATGTGTGTTTATCATAGAATCCTAGAGTTGGAAGAGACCTCGTGGGCCATCCAGCCCAACCCCATTCTGCCAAGAAGCAAGAAAATTGCATTCAAAGCAACCCCGACAGATGGCCATCTAGCCTCTGCTTAAAAGCCTCCAAAGACAGAGCTTCTCCCAGTTGTGAGATCTATTTCATTTCCCACTGGGTTTTGTTGTTGTTTTGTGTTGTTTCTGTTTTTGTTTTTTGTTTTTTTGCAAATGTATCCCAAAGCAAATATTATATGATGGATCAATGGCGAAGGAGACAAAAAGAAACATCACAAAAGTTTATTTTTATTCATTTTCATCCATTTTATTCCCAACGATTCAAATATATATATATTATTAATGTCATATTATCATCTCCCTTAACTCTGTAGCATTACATGGATTTTTTTTAAAAGCACAAACTGTTTTTTCACAGAATCTATTGCAATTTATCTTAGTTCAACATCCTTTGACTACATCAACACAAACAGAATATGGCTATTAGTCATTACAAGGAACTCATTTTTCATGTCAGAAGCAACTTGAGAAACTGCAAGTCGCTTCTGGTGTGAGAGGAATCACCATCTGCAGGGATTTTGCCCAGGGGACGCTTGGTTGTTTTACCATCCTGTGGGAGGCTTCTCTCATGTCCCCGCATGGGGAGCTGGAGCTGACAGACAGGAGCTCACCCCACTCGCAGATTTAAACCACCGACCTTCAGGTCAGCAGTTGAGTCAGCACAAGTGTTTGCACCACCGCGGCTCCTTTATAAGGAACTGTTGCTAAGAGATGTGAATCCAGAGATTTGTTTCCAAGCAAAGTATGTAGGACGCATCTACATTATAGAGTTAATGCAGTTTAACACCACTTTCACTCCTGTGGCTCATTGCTATGGAATCACAGAAGTTGTAGTTCTGTGTAAGGCACTTGTAGTTTATTAAGAAATCAGTTCCAAACCCGACTAACCATGCTTCAAAATGGAATTGCAAAGCTACCCATGAATTCACTTGCCCCTGCTGTTCATAAAATTGCATCTTGAACTCAAGTGTTTTCAAATTCAGTTATTTCAGTTTGACTTTGGGGTGAATTATACATATATAACCAAAATGGAAGCAAGCTGCAAGCTTGTTTGTTTACCATCACCCTCAAGGACGACTAAAAGGGCTTATAGGAAAATAAAACGTTGTCTCCTTTCAGGAGTGAAGCCCATTCCAGGCGCCTAATGCACATCAAATATGGTATAAAAATACATTGTTTACACAACTTGTTTTAAAACATCACATAAAATATGTTGTGTTTTTGCCACTACTTAAGGCTGAGAGACAGGGAGAACTTAAACTGCAGTCTCTGGAACGGTGTAAAATGTGTTGTCATGGCCGGAATCATTGCTGTGAGTTTTCCAGGCTGTACAGCCATGCTCCAGAAGCATTCTCTCCTGACGTTTCACCCACATCTATGGCAGGGATCTTCAGAGGTTGTGAGGTCTGTTGGAAACGAGGCAAGTGGGGTTTATATATCTATGGAATATCCAGGGTGGGAGAAAGAACTCTTGTCTGTTAGAGGCAAGTGTGAATTTTGCTATTCGCCACCAGCACTGAATGGCTTTGCAGCTTTAAAACCTGGCTGGTTATTATTATTTACCATATTTATATACCGCCTCTCTCAACCCGAAGGCGACTCGAGGCAGTTTACAGTCGGCACTCAATGCCCCCAACAACATAAAATATAGTTCAAACATTGCATATAATATAGACCATATAAAAGCAATATAACAATAAAATTGCCCAATCTAATTGCTGCCTGGGGATCCTTTGTTGGGAGGTGTTAGGAGATCAATCGGGGCCAGCTAACACCTCCCAACAAAGAATCCTCTAGGCAGCAATTAGCCAGGCTGTGAAGCTGCAAATCCATTCAATACTAATCAAGATGTATTATCAAACGTTTTCATGGCTGGAATCACTGGGTTGTTGTGAGTTTCCTGGACTGTATGTCCATGTTCCAAAAGCATTCTCTCCTGATGTTTTGCCTGCATCTATAGCAGGCATCCCCAGAGGTTGTGAGGTCTCAACAACCTCTGAGGATGCCTGCAATAGATGTATTCGAAACATCAGGAACGAATGCTTTTGGAGCATGGCCATACCGCCCAGAAAACTCACAACAACCCGCTAATCAAGGTGGCCAATTGCAACATTCACACTTGCATCAAAGACAAGAGTTCTTTCTCCCACTCTGGACATCATTCCACAGATATATAAACCCCACTTTCCTAGTTTCCAACAGACCTCACATACTCTGAGAATGCCTGCCATAGATGCAGTCGAAACGTCAGGAACGAATGCTTTTGGAGCATGGCTGTACAGCCCAGGAAACTCACAACAACCCACTAATCAAGGTGGCCAATTGCAACATTCACACTTGCGTCAAATACAAGAGTTCTTTCTCCCACTCTGGACATCATTCCACAGATATATAAACCCCACTTGCCTAGTTTCCAACAGACCTCACAACCTCTGAGGATACCTGCCATAGATGTGGGTGAAACGTCAGGAGAGAATGCTTCTGGAACACGGCCATACAGCCTGGAAAACTCACAGCAACCCAGTGTTAAAATGTTCAGTTTTTGCTTGTGCACATGGATTTTGTAGTGTATCTTGCACATAATATGAAAAAGTCAGAATGGTATCAGATCTTGCACTATGCAACAGGACTCCTTTCAAAGCTTTCGGATTCTGCAGGTCTGGAACTTCACTGGAAATGTCTATGGTTCCAACAGAAGTCCTTGGTGTGTATCACCACATGATGCTCCAAAATTCTAGAAACCAGGAACCAGTGGAGATGAAGCAAATATCCTCATGTATTAAATATCACTTTTATGATCTTTTGAGGACCAGAGTTTGCTGGTGTTAAGATCAATTCCCATAGATGCAGGCAAAACGTCAGGAGAAAATGCTTCTAGAACATGGCCATATAGCCTGAAAAAACCTACAACAACCCAATTCCCATTGACCTTCACTTTCTTGAGATAAGAGCCACTACTTGCCTAATCTCCTTGCTTCCTCAAAGACACAAATGACTCAAAGGTGAGAAGAGAACAAATCATTGTAAACAATGATCTTGGCACTCACTTTAAAATAATAGTAAAAGTCAATATAAAAGATCAAACAGTTACAGCTCATTTGCCAAAGACATGTAGCTAATGTTATTCACAGTGTGTTGGATTAAAATTGGGCTTTTCCAAAATCAGGGTTAACTTCAAAGTATTGCTGAAGGCTTTAATGGCCGGAATCATTGGGTTGTCGTGAGTTTTCTGGGCTGCATGGCCATGTTCCAGAAGCATTCTCTCCTGACGTTTCAACCACATCTGTGGCAGGCATTCTTGAAGGTTCTGAGGTCTGTCGGAAACTAGGAAAATGGCTAGCAGTATTTAAGAAGTCTAAAATCATAACAGTTAATAAAGAACAGGGGAATTCCAGACAAGAAACAATCAGGGCCAACTAATCACCTCCCAACAAAGGATCCCCCCAGGCAGTAAGAAGCCAGACCTTGAAACTGATAGACCATTAAATGCTAATCAAGGTGGCCAATTTCAACATTCACACCTACCTCAAACAGACAAGAGTTCTTCCACCCTGGACATTCCACAGATATATAAACCCCATTTTCCTAGTTTCCAACAGACCTCACAACCTCTGAGGATGCCTGCCATAGATGCAGATGAAACGTCAGGAGATAATGCTTCTGGAACATGGCCATACAACCCGGAAAACTCACAACAACCCAGACTTAACTTCAATCCCAAATCCTACCTCTCTTGTCCCAATTTCCAAGCGTGAATCTGCAGGAGGACAATTGTCATAAAATACGGAAAAGGTGAGTTCACTGCTACTCTATATTGAAAACAACACAGAATAGCCTCTTGTTTTGCTTCAAAACACAGCATCCTGGGAAGCTCAAGTTGGGAGTTTCTAAAGTTACCAACCTTTTTGATTCCTAATCAAGGCTTAACAGTGTGAAAGCAATGTCTACTGAAATCTCAAAAGTCCAGAAAGTTGCTTATGAATTCTTCTGGTTCTAAGGAAAGGATGTGGGAAATCTTTTGTCTTATCCAATACTTGATTTTGGACTTTCTTTCATCAATTTATCTTGCAATTAAGCTATCAAAGCAAACATAGCATCACTAGGAAGAACTCTTCCAATGTATTGTTGAAGGCCAGAATCACTGGTTTGCTGTGAGTTTTCCGGGCTGTATGACCATGTTCCAGAAGCATTTTCTCCTGACATTTCACCCACATCTATGACAGGCTTACTCAGAAGTCGTGAGGATCTCACAATCTCTGAGTATGCCTGCCATAGATGCAGGAGGAACATCAGGAGAAAATGCTCTGGAACATAGCCATACAGCCTGGAAAACACACAACAACCCAGTTGTGAGGTCTGTTGGAAACTAGTGAAGTTTATATATCTGTGGAATGTCCAGGGTAGCAGAAAAAACTCTTGTCTGCTTGTGGCAAGTGTGAATGTTGCAACTGGCCACCTTAATTAGCATTGAAGTTTCAAAGCTTGGCTGCTTCCTGCCTGGGAGAATCCTTTGTTGGGAGGAGGCCCTGATTGTTTCCTGTCTGGAATTCTGCTGTTTTCTGAGTGTTGGTCTTCATTTAATGTCCTCATTTTAGAGTTTGTAAATGTGATTCTGGAACTCTATTGATGCAAATTCCTGCAATCTGTCTTCCTCACAACTCTCTTCCTACCCATGTTTGACCTATCCGGCACATCCACACTGCATTTTTTCTACTATTTTCATTTATTTCTTCCCTATTTTATCTCAACGGCACATTCGCATAGCCTCAATGTTTCTTTATTCTAGGGAGACCTTCCTTTTGCTTTGCAAAACCAGGACTGCAGTGGAAGGACATTATCACAGAAGGTTTGTGGAACAATATCAATATTGGATCTGCTTATTCGTTTTTCCCACACATGAAGGCAGACAATGCAACCATGATGGAAGTATTATGAGAAGATAGAACAATCATAACATTGTGCGATAAGCATCTTCAACAGGTGCTCTATCCTGTCGGTATTTAGCAACTTTCTGTGATCAAGTCCTTGGGTTGGAAGGAGTGGATTTTAAGTCATCCGAGGTGTTTTCCACACTTGACACAATTTGCAAGATCCATCTTTCCATGATGCCAAATTCTTCAATGCAAGCGCTCCTGCTTAAAAGGATGAGCTTCTATGGAAACTTAATTCTGTCTGCACCATTCCAAGTCTTGTGCATTTCAAAGAAATTGAAAGCATTATTGTTTTGATCAGACACGGAAAACGATGGGAGCAATGGATCCAAAGGCACTAATGGAACACAGGCCAGGATATAAACCTTGCCTTCTAAATCAGTCTCTTAATGTCTGAACTTGACTAATTCTCAAGTATGCTACGTGTCTTTCCGCGTCCCTTCATTACAGCAGCTAGGATTCAGAAAGAGCTGAGCTTATCGATGTCGAAGTTTAATGTCGGTAGGAACAGGTTTGGGCCAACCCAACTATATGGGAAGACACTCAGCCATATCCGAATGGGTCAAAGAGCAGGGCCAAATCACAGCTTTGCAGCAAATTCCATTTGGAATGCAAACATTCGGAACATGTTACTTAGTCGCTGTCCGCAATAGCGATGTGCACAAAAAGTGTGGCGGAGGAGTACTGGTCTCCGTTCTTCGTCAGGAGATGAATATGACGATAACCTGGAAATTATAAGAAAGAGGAAGTGAATGAAAGAAGTTGATATATTGCCAACTACTTAGTATATTCCAACAACTAGACAGTTGCCGATCTAACTCTCCGGGCAAACGAATACAGAGTCTCCTTGCACCAGATCTGCTGAAAAAGAGGACAATTGGGATAGATCCTTTAATATTTTTCATTCCCAATATTCTTTAGCACAAAGAAAACTATCAGGAGAAGAGCTCAGTGTCTGAAATTTATATTAGACTCTAGGGCAGTCGTTCCCAACCTGTGGTCCGTGGTCTGCAATCACGAAAATATGGTCCGCGGCCTCACTATTACTAGACCGTTGCCTCAAAACCACATGGCAGTGAGAGCAACTGGTCTCGCAAAATCCTCTTATTGTGCCAAAGCAACAGGGATGTCAGGCGGGGACTATCCATGGCTGACTATTGTTGCACCTCAGAGTAGATTCACCTTGCTGAAGAACACCAAACTGCACACAGCCAGAAGCCTTTATAGTTTATTAAAAATAAAAGGTAAAAAAGTACTTAAAAGCAAAGGTTAATGTTCCAAAAGATCAATATAACATAGCACTTCAAGCTTAATCCAAAAAGGCATCAGCAAAGCAAAACCCAAGAGAGCATGACAAAATCCTGGAACCATGAATGACAAAACTGCAAGATAATCCAGCCTAGTTTAGGCAAGCTCCTTAGGTAAACACGAAGTTGCTTTGACAAAGATCTGGTCTCAACACACTGTTTAATATCCTTTTTTCTCTGGCCTCCCTCTTGTTAGCTATTCTTTCACTCCTTCGAATTCGGAATTCCAACCGGTCAGCTTGATCTAAAGTTCCCATATCTTCAAGGTCAGTCTGTTCGTTAGTATTAGCCTGTTTTCCTGCTTGCTCATTATCAGGCTGAGAACCAGCCGAGAGCTGTCCTCCTTTTCTGAGTCAAACTCCACCTGGCTATTTTCAGTATCAACACTCTCATGCCTTACTGTGGGAAACTGCATTTCTTCACTGTCTATGACAGGCATTTCTTCACTGTCTATAACGGGGACATTTTGAACCAAACTGTGAACCTGAGTCCCATCATCCTCATCAGAAACACTCTCTGATTCCAGCTGAGTCACAACAACTATCCAAGAAAAATTACTATTAAATTTATTTTTCTGTGGGCGAGCAGATGGCGACTACTGAATGGCATATGTTCTGTATCATAAACTAGAGCTGATGTAGTCTATCCAATGCAATTTTCTGAATCAGCACCCCAAATAACCAAACCAAATCTAAAGTTGAGCAAAAACAGGTTCGTAACCCTTTTGGTACTAATGTTGGAGAGTGGTCCCTGGTCAAGTAGTTCTTGATCAAAAAAAAAAAAAAGAAGGTTGGGAATCACTGCTCTAGGGAAAACAAGTATTCCCTGGGATTATAGTCGCAAACCTGCAAATAATCAAATCCACATATGCTAAAACTACAAATGTTTTGCGGGGTTGAGTTATGCAGATTTGGTATTTCCTGGATTCAATTAAAATGTTCTCTCTCGGTCCTTTAGTGCAGTACTGTGGTCAACTTCCTCAAGATGAGAGAATACTCTAGGAGCCTCTCGGTTGTCCTCCTTTCTATGTTCAGCTTCCGGTGGAAGTTAACCATACAGTCATGTTGGAAGACCTAAGCATTTTTTATTTGCAACTTTTCACTTTCATGCGGGTCCCGAACCCCAAAGAATGTGGGGATTCTTGTATTTCCAAAAAGTAATCTTCAATAAGCAGGATTTTTAGGAAGCACTTCCTGATTTGGACAGTAGAGGGCAAGTTGGAGATGCCTTCCTATTAATCATAGAATCATAGAATCAAAGAGTTGGAAGAGACCTCCTGGGCCATCCAGTCCAACTCCATTCTGCCAAGAAGCAGGAATATTGCATTCAAAGCACCCCTGACAGATGGCCATCCAGCCTCTGTTTCAAAGCTTCCAAAGAAGGAGCCTCCACCACACTCCGGGGCAGAGAGAGAGAGTTCCACTGCTGAATGGCTCTCACAGTCAGGAAGTTGCAAGACCTAATGCAATCAGAAGAGCTGCAAGACCAAGAACAAGCCACAAGAGTCAAGATGAAGATCCACCCAGAGGAAAAGTGTTCCTGCCATACATCAAGGGAACCACTGACCGCATAGGGAAGCTGATGAGGAAACACAACATACAAACAATCTACAAACCCACCAAGAAAATCCAACAAATGCTACGTTCAGCAAAGGACAAGAGGGATCCTCTCACCTCTGTAGGAGTCTACCGTATACCATGCAGCTGTGGACAAGTCTACAGAGGGACCACCAAATGCAGCGCCCAGACACGAATCAAGGAACATGAAAGGCACTGCAGACTACTTCAACCAGAGAAGTCAGCCATAGCAGAGCACCTGATGAACCAGCCTGGACACAGCATATTATTTGAGATGACAGAAATGCTGGACCACACAAACAACCACCATGTCAGACTACACAGAGAAGCCATTGAAATCCACAAGCATGTGGACAATTTCAACAGAAAGGAAGAGACCATGAAAATGAACAAAATCTGGCTACCAGTATTAAAGAACTCTAAAATTATAACAGCTAAACAACAGAGAGGAAGAAACCAGGCACAGATTAACACCTCCCAGCAACAGATTTTCCCAGGTTCAGGCAGGCCTTCAAATGCTAATGAAGGTGATTAGCTAAACATTCACACCTAACTGCAGCAGGGAAGAGCTCCTTGCCCCACCCCAGCCATTCCACAGATATATAAACCCATTGTCCTAATTCCAACAGACCTCTACCTCTGAGGATGCTTGCCATAGATGCAGGCGAAACGTCAGGAGAAATGCCTCTAGAACATGGCCATATAGCCCGAAAAAACCCACAAGAACTGAGTCAGGAAGTTCTTCCTCATGTTCAGATGGAATCTCCTTTCTTATATATAAAATTCAGATTATCTGCTTTGAACTGGATTATACAGCAGTGTAGAATTATATAATCCAGTTCAAAGCAGGTAATGTGGATTATCTACTTTGACAATCTGGATTATGTGGCGGTGTAGAAGGGGCCACTGATGAAGGGTCTCAAATTCACTTCAGCCTTGTGTCTGCTTTCAAAGGAGACATCCATGGATAGAAAAGGAAAGGTAAAGGTTTTCCCCTGACATTAATTCCAGTCATGTCCAACTCTGGGTGTTGGTGCTCATCTCCATTTCTAAGCCTCTGAGGATGCTTGTCATAGATGCAGGCGAAACGTCAGGAGAAAATGCCTTTAGAACATGGCCATATAACCCGGAAAAACCTACAACAACCCAGTAACAATGTTGTTCATGTTCAAGTTGATTCCTCTGATGGGAATGAGGATGTTGTCCATGAAGATGTTCCTGAAGGGAATGGGGAAGATGGTCTGTTTCCTGGGTCTGGTTTTAGAGATGTGGGGTCTGTGTTCAGTTAATGGCTTAGAGAAACCTGTATTACTACAAAGGGATTCTCAAGGTCTCGAGCCTGGGAAAGGCTCTATGCCTGGTCAGTTATGTCCAGGTGCAGATTTTAATGAAGCTTTGAACAGAAAAAGTGCTTTTAGCCAGCAAAGACAAACAAATCAGAAATTAAGGCACTCAGTCAGATTAGAGCAGAAGCAAGAAGTGAAACCAAAACTGAGGAAAAATCCATTCTTAGCTGTTTGGGAAACAAAGTAGATATATAAGTGCCAAGTACTGAGTTTGGCTTCAGATGAAGCAACGTTGATTTTATGATAAGATCTTCATGCCAAGTTCTTTGTTTGATTCCTGTGTTAAGTGCCTTTGTTATTTTGCTTTTGAAATCAAGCCTCTGGTTTCATGAACTTATTTGGACTATCCCTCTTTGGATTAATTACTCTTTTTATTGACTAATCAATTGGATTTACCTTTTTTGTGGATTACTTTTTATTGCTTTGTCTTTTATTGCCCTCAATAAATTGCATGCTATTTTAACTCAACTGTGTGGTGTTTAAAGTCAGAGGGAATCCTTACTCTGGAGTGCAACAGAAAGACCATTTTAAATCTCTCATAAAAGGACATTATGCGTGTTGATCCAACTGATCAAATTGTACAACTGTTGTTCTGAACTAAGAAGAGTAAACTACTTGTTCTTTACCATTCACCTGCATGGCATATTTTCTTTCTCTGGCAAGGCTGTGTGTGGACTGGACAAATGTGAACTACACGTGGTTTATTTTGCAGCAGTGATTTACAGTTGCAGGGCAGCAATTAGTGACTCATTGTTCCCTGTTCTTTGAAGCTCTCTGGGAGTGAGTGGTTGCTTCCTGTTGAACCTATATAAGTCAGGGCCTGAGCTCAAGTGGTGGTTGAGTTCCCACAGAAGTTGATGAAGCAAGAAGCCATCTTGTTCCCTCTGCTTCAGGTAAGCCTTGACTTAGAGTGCATTAGGAATCTCAGTGAGTGTTTAAGATTAGCTGCTCTGAGTGTTTGTTTTGTTTGAGAGGCAAGGCTAAATTATTTAGCCAGCAGTGATCTTTAGACAGCAGGGCAGCAATTCTATGATTCTATATTACGCCATAGTTTTGACCTACAACTCCCAGATATCCCAGCCAGTTTACCAGCTGTTAGGATTTCTGGGAGTTGAAGGCCATAACATCTGGAGACCCACAGGTTGAGAACCACTGATCTAATAAAATGGTCTAACTTGGGTCTTCTTGGTGTGCCTTGCCTGCTAGAAAGCCGAAACCTATCCCGAAACCTTCTGGTTAAAAAGCAGACTCACCTCGCTTTAGGCTCAGGAAGGGGGCGGTGAATTGCCCCATGAAGTCGTTCTTTGTTGCTGTGTCAAAATCTTCCACCATGAAGCGAACCAGGGCAAGCTGAGGGACGTTTATTTTGAATTCAAACGTTTCATCCCACATTGGCTTAAAACCTAGAGGTAAGGAAGAGTAAAAAGTGAGTGTGAGAGGAAAACACTGACCCAACCAAGTCATCTATCTAGATCAGGCATGGGCAAACTTGGGTCCTCCAGGTGTTTTGGACTTCAACTCCCACAATTCCTAACAGCCTACCGGCTGTTAGGAATTGTGGGAGTTGAAGTCCAAAACACCTGGAGAACCCAAGTTTGCCCATGCCTGCCTTAAATCTTTAAGGCATCCTCATGTAAATTCTATTAATCTAAATGTTTTTCCCCCGTTCCAAACTTCTCCAAAGAGCTCTCATGGGAAGCCTGTTTTGTGGGCATGCCTTCAAATTTAGATTTAGCTTTCAACAGAGGTAAAAGAAACCCATCACTTCAGTGGTCTGAAGAGAAGCCAAGATTTTTGTCATCTATTGGATTCAGGAGTCCTTTCAAAATGCAATGAAAGGCCCTTTTGTGAAATGCCAGGCCAACGGGTTTCCTCGTTCTCAAAGACCAGAAGGAACACAGCAGCTATTGACATTAACGAGAGGAAGGCTCCAAGAAAGGGCTTCTACATTTTAGGAAACCAGGGAATAAAAATAACTCCAACAAGAGGGGTGGGGTGGCCAAAATCTTGGTTTTTGTCTAAGCGCCATGGAAACGTGAAGCCCCAGGCGCCAAAAGAAGGAACTTGTCTTTCTTATGCAAGACGAAGGAGGGTACGTTCTAAAATAGTAATGCCTGTTCTGTCCCCGGAGCTAATTTTTGAAGGTCCCCTTATTTCATCAGTAATGGAGTTGGATTTACACAGGTGAACAGTTAACAAGGAATTTAATCTATATCGATACATCTATATCTATATAAATAAAAATGTATTATTCGTTTGTGGGATTTATATAACTCAAAAACAACTGGAAGAATTGCCGCCAAATTTGGCCACAAGACATTTACTAACCCAAGGAGTGACTATCACTAAAAAAAATAAATAGATTTTGTCATTTGGGAGTTGTAGTTGCTGGGATTTATAGTTAACCTACAATCAAAGCACATTCTGAACTCCACCAATGATGGAATTGAACCAAACTTGGCACACAGAACTCCCATGACCAACAGAAACACTAGAACAGTTTAGTGGGCATTGACCTTGAGTTTGGGAGTTGTAGTTCACCTACATCCAGAGAGCACTGTGGACTCAAACAATGATGGATCCGGACCAAACTTGGCATGAATATTCCATATGTCCAAGTTGTCCCTGGTCAAAACTGTCCCTGGTCAAAGTGGGCCCTGGTCAAGTGGGCCCTGGTTAAAGTGGTCCCTGGTCAAGAGGTCCCTGACCAAAGTAGTCCCTGGTCCAAGTGTTCCCTGGGCAAGTTGTCTCTGGTCAGAATGGTCCCTGGTCAAAATGGTTCCTGGTCAAGTTGTCCCTGGTCAAAGCGGTCCCTTGTCAAGTGATCTATGGCCAAAGTGGTCCCTGGTCCAAGTTGTTCCTGGTCAAGTTGTCTCTGGTCAGAATGGTCCCTTGTCAAAGTGGACCTTGGTCAAGTGTTCCCTGGTCAAAGTGGTACCTGGTCAGAATGGTCCCTTGTCAAAGTGGTCCCTGGTCAAGTTGTCCCTGGTCAAAGTGGTCCCTGCTCAAGTGATCTATGGCCAAAGTGGTCCCTGTTCCAAGTTGTCCCTGATCAAAGCTGTCCCTTGTCAAAGTGGACCTTGGTCAAAGTGGTCCCTGGTCAAGTTGTCTCTGGTCAGAATGGTCCCTTGTCAAAGTGGTCCCTAGTCAAAATGGTCCCTGGTCAAGTAGTCCCTGGTCAAAGTGGTCCCTGGTCAAAGTGGTCCCTGGTCAAATTGGTCCCTGGTCAAGTGGCCCCTGGTCAAAAAAAAGTTTGGGAACCACTGGTTTAAATTATGAGATCAACTTTATGATACAAGGTGGGATCTTGTCCTCTGGGATCAGACCTCTTCTAGGGGAATGTCCAACAAGTTGGCACATCCTATTCCCAATCCCTTTTTCTGCCTTCCTTTGCTCTGATATCTTTCCTGATCAGAACTCTTCTTACCGTTGTTATCAATGACTTTGGTTTGCTTCTTGTCGTAGTCCTTCTGGACCCCGTGGATCTCCACAATCACCCTCGGGTCGACAATGGAGTTTTTGCTTTTGTTAACCTTGGGCAGCTGCTGTCCTGAGATGACCTGTAAGGGGGAAAACAGGAAGCAAGAAAACCAAGGCCACGACAGTTCTGCGCTCCTCACCAAACAATATATCCTAACATACGGCAGTGTAGAAGGGGCCTAGTTGTGCCTGTTGCAGCGTGTAAGAAGTCAGTTAATGTGTGGGTGTGTCAACTGCAAAATAAGATGCATGAAGCTGATTGGTCGGGCTATACCCAGGGAGCTGGCTGACCCTGGGACTTTTGGTTACTGTTACATTTTTGTTCAGGCTTGAGTTATGCACATGCTTAGAGAAAGTCATGCCCAGGGAGCTGGCTGAGCCTGGGACTTTTGGATACTGTCACATTTTTAAGGCTTGAGCTATGTAGATGCTTGCAAAGAAGCAGACTGAGAGACAGTTTGGAGTCTACTCTTGCTTCATGAGCTGCTGAAGAAGATTATCCAAATGGACAAAGAAAGACCATTTAAAGCAACTGATCACATGTTGTTCTGAACTACGAAGAGTAAGCTACTTGTTCTTTATTGTTCATCTGCGTGGCATATTTTCTTTCTTTGGCAAGGCAGTGTGAGGGCTGATCAAATGTGAACTACGCATTATTTTCATATCGTCACAGTACCCCACCTTGAGCTGCAAGAAGAGGTAGGTAATAAATAAATTGTTGTTGTATTATTATTATAATTATTGTTATTATTTAGCATTTGGCAGGCTGCAACTTTCTTTTACAGTCTGGTCAAGTGTGTTTGTGTATTAGATTATATCTTGGAAACTACAATTCCCAGAATCCTGTAGACCAGGGGTTCTCAACCTTTGGTCCTCCAGGTGTTTTGGATTTCAACACCCAGAAATCCCAGCTGTTAGGGATTGTGGGAACTGAAGTTCAAAACATCTGGAGGATGAACAGTAGACTGGATAGCAGGCATGGGCAAAGTTGGGCCCTCCCGGTGTTTTGGACTTCAACTCCCACAATTCCTAACAGCCTACCGGCTGTTAGGAATTGTGGGAGTTGAAGTCCAAAACACCGGGAGGGCCCAACTTTGCCCAAGCTTGCTGTATAACCACTGGTCATAGTAGTTGTGAGATTTTGAGAATTACAGTCCCCTAAAAGTGAATTTTCCAAACTCTATAGTAAACTGAGCAACAAGGTTGTGCAAAAATACAACTTTCTTTTCCCATCACCCTCTTTGAAGGAGGCATTCTTGTTGGCAACTTTCTATTACCTTGACTTTGAGTTTCTTCGGGGTCCACCACGGCCCTTTCGTGATGGCTTTGGGGTTGAATTCAGAGTGCGGGTCCCGAAGAAATTCTGGCTTCAGGACGTACCCGCAGAACCCGTTGTCCTGGAATCGTCCCTGGTGGACATCCATTTCTAGTCCCTTGTACTGAAAATTCAGTGCAACTAATAGGGGAGAGGAAACACAATGGAATGGCAATGAAACAAGCTGAATACTTAGCAGATTTTGGTGAATATTGTGTCCAATTCTGGGCACCACAATTGAAGAGAGATATTGACAAGCTGGAATGTGTCCAGAGGAGGGCAACTAAAATGATCAAGGGTCTGGAGAACAAGCCCCATGAGGAGCGGCTTAAGGAGCTGGGCATGTTTAACCTGAAGAAGAGAAGGCTGAGAGGAGATATGATA
Organism: Anolis sagrei; assembly: GCF_037176765.1. Taxonomy (NCBI): domain Eukaryota; kingdom Metazoa; phylum Chordata; class Lepidosauria; order Squamata; family Anolidae; genus Anolis; species Anolis sagrei. Next base: position 125,050,825 of record NC_090026.1, on the reverse strand, counting down.
GCCATGTATAAATATGTGAGAGGAAGCCACAGGGAGGAGGGAGCAAGCTTGTTTTCTGCTTCCATGGACACTAGGATGAGGAACAATGGCTTCAAACTACAAGAAAGGAGATTCCATCTGAACATGAGGAAGAACTTCCTGACTGTGAGAGCCGTTCAGCAGTGGAACTCTCTGCCCTGGAGTGTGGTGGAGGCTCCTTCTTTGGAAGCTTTTAAACAGAGGCTGGATGGCCATCTGTCAGGGGTGATTCGAATGCAATATTCCTGCTCCTTGGCAGGGGGTTGGACTGGATGGCCCATGAAGTCTCTCCCAACTCTTTGATTCTATGATTCTAAGCCCCATAAGAAATGATTTGTTGACCAAATCCCTATTCTGGACAGAATAGAATCATAGTTGGAGGAGACCATAAAGGTTATCTAATCCAACATGCTCCTATGTAAGAAAATGCAATTAAAACTGGGTTGTTGTAGGTTTTTCGGACTATATGGCCATGTTCTAGAAGCATTCGCTCCTGATACCGGCCATGAAAGCCTTCGACAATACAATTAAAACTCTCCCAACAGATGGCCATCCAAACTTTGCTTTAAAACCTCCAGAGAAGGAGACTCCACAAGACTTCAAGGCAATATATTCCACTGCAGAATGGTTCTTAATGTCAGGAAGTTCTTCCTAATGTTGAAGTGGACCCTCTTCTCCTGTAGTTTGGATTTTAATAAGAATTACCCAAAAAAGAGGGTTATTTTTTTCCTAATAATTCCAACTACTCCCATTCTGGGAGCCCTCAGTGGCACAGTGGGTTAAACCATTGAGCTGCTGAACTTGCTGACCAAAAGGGAGCAGATTCGAATCTGGGGAGCAGGATGAGCTCCCGCTGTTAGCCACAGCTTCTACCAACCTAGCATGCAAGTGTGAGTAGATCAATAGGTACCACTCTGGTGGGAAGATAACGGTACTCCATGCAGTCATGCCAGCCACATGACCTTGGAGGTGTCTATGGACAATGCTGGCTCTTTAGCTTAGAAATGGGGATGAGCACCAACCCCCAGAGTTGGACATTACCTTCACCTATCCACATTCTGACCTCACAGATCAATAAGTTCATGAATAAACCTCATGGGGATGGACATCAATGAACCCCAACATACTGTATTTCCCCAAAATATGCATATTTATTTATTTATTGCTTCTTAGGGCTTACTTTCCAAGGTTGTCTGTATTTTTCAAATACAGTCATATCCTCTTCTTCGGAACATCGTCATAATACTATTACAGCAATAATATTATTTATTTATATTTAATCAAATTGTAATGTTATTATTTTATCATTCATAACATCAGCCCCCAGTGGCGCAGTGGGTTAAAGCACTGAGCTGCTGAACTTGCTGACCAAAAGGTCGCAGGTTCAAAACCAGGGAGCAGAGTGAGCTTCCGCTGTTAATCCCAGCTTCTGCCAACCTAGCAGTTCGAAAACATGCAAATGTGAGTAGATCAATAGGTACTACTCCAGTGGGAAGGTAACGGTGCTCCATGCAGTCATGCTGGCCACATGACCTTGGAGGTGTCTATGGACACCGTCAGCTCTTCGGCTTAGAAATGGAGATGAAACCCAGAGTTGTATATAATGTCAGGGGAAAATCTTTACCTTTACCCTAACATGTGTCGTGTGTTGCAACTGACACTAAACGCATCAGTCTGGCTGATGATCCTAACCGGGTCTTATTTTTGGGATAGGGCTTATATGACAAGCATCCTGAAGATGAATTATGCTACGGCTTGTTTTCTGGCTAGGGCTTATTTTCAACGAAGCAGGATAGTTATGATCAGCTTAAAGTCCTTTGATTTCAATAGTTCACTTTCAGGACAATGATATCTTGATACAACCCAATGGGTTTGCAATGCAATCCACCCCATTTACCGATCTGGGAGCCCACGTTCCACATGTCGACCGGATTATAGTTTGAAGAATCCGTCCTCCGTCCTGCTGGGTAGATCCTGCTTAGCTGCCTGACGTTGTGATGGATGAAACTGGTTCCTGGAATGAAAACAAAGAATGAAATGTTACCTTTCTTCCTCTTGCACAACATGGGAACTTCGTTAAATTCTATGGTGTACTACTGAGTCAGTAGAAAGTTTCTAGACTTGGTTAGTTGGAAGAGGAACTCATCAGGTTTGGAAAGGAAATGCCGGTTTGATATTTTGAAACATAAGCCCCATCTACATTGCCAATTTGAATTGCATTATATGGGCACTGTAGAATCATATAATGCGGATTGAACATTCTGCTAGGTAAGCAGAAGCTACAGCCGTGGGTGGGAGTAAGCTCCCACCGTCGGCCTGGCTTCTGCTTACGTAGCAGTTTGAAAATAGCAATGTGAGTAGATAAATAGGTAGGGAGATAAAAGGCACCTGAATACATGTCAGCAAAATTAGATCAGGAAGGCATCCACTGACAACAGGCTTCTCGGCATGGACAATGGAACAACAGCACCTCCCTATGGCCAAGTTGAGCACAGCCTCCAGATGCCGGAGATGAAAAAGAGGGAAGCCTTGCCTCTGTCTATGTACTGTCTGTCTGTTGCCAATTGCATAATGGAATTGAATGTTTGCTATAAGGAACCTCAGGAAGAAAAGCTGAGGAGTAGAAAAGATTTTAAATAATTTTAATTTATCAGACAGGGAAAAATATAAAAATAATCCCAAAGCTGCTTCACCAATTTATAAGGAATATCACAGGAGGGAGACTGATTAAACAGGGAAAGATATAACTGTGTATAGCTATATTTGAATGACGTCTGAACTGTGAGGTTTTGAAACTGTTTCTTCAATTGGGATACACTGCCACCTTATTGCTTAGTACTCAGGCTGAGTTATATGTAGGGAGAGGATACTTAGTAACACCCTTCTGCGTTACTATACTGTTTATTTTCCTCAGAAGGTTTAAATACCAATGACGTTCACACACAGGCTGTTGTAATGTGTTAACTATAATAAAACGTTTATTTAACAGGCTTAAACTCTTCTGGTACAAATGCGTAATGGTTTCTGTAAATTAATGGCACAAAAGCTTTCCGTTATGTTTGACGTACAATTCTTAGATGGATACTGGGTTCAAATCTAAAGTTAACAAACAGGAGATTATCTCAGGAAATTAATCTCTGATGATAATTCTAAACCAAATTCGCACTTTCTGGAATCTAGCCAAACAACCTTGGCCTAGTCTTCCTCAGGAATAAGAGAAACAGACCACAAGCAACGTCCTGTTCCTAAGATGGCCTCTCCCTGTTTCCCTATCCTAAGATGGCCGCCAGGGCTTCGCTAGGCCCACATTCTAACTGTTCAGGCCGACAGGCTTTGCTAGGCCCATGTTCTGACTGCTAAAGGTAAGGGTTCTTCACATTTGCAATATATGTATTCTGTAATCTGCTCCCCTTGGGGAGATAGAGCGGAATATAAATAAAGTATGTTGTTATTGTTGTTATTATTTGATACACAACAAGATTAGTACACAGCAAACAAGATCACCTTGCTGCCTTTTTGTATTAGATCACACGTCAGACCTTTCCCAAGTGTCTACCACTGTGTGATGTATCGGCAAATAATGCATGCAGATCCAAGTAGGGTGACCTTTTGCAGCTCACAGATGGTAATTTTGTCAATGCTGATTGTTTTTAAGTGCAGGCCAAGGTCTTTAAGCACTGCACCCAGTGTGGCGATCACCACTGGGACCACTTTTACTGGCTTTACTGGGACCACCTTTACTGTCATCTCTAAAGTGCAGTTGAATCTTGAATAATTCTGGGTGCTTGTGGGTGTTTCTATTTTTAAAAATGCTTTTCCCTGAACATTTAATTTAATTAATTCACATTCTAATCTCTCAAAAAGCAGTCTGTTCCAAGATTGGAAAGACAAATAGTTATCCTTCAATGGTTCTTAATGCTCCAATTATGTATAAGCATTACCTTAACAAAACCCACAAAGAGTCTTGAGACACCGAATATCATGCAATCCCAGAAAGCCCATGCCAAACCAATTGTGTATATCTTATAAATGCCAATTTTAGTTGTTTTTGTTTGGGATATAGTTAGCTTGTATTAATTTGTATCCTTAGCTATAGCCTGTGAATCTTCTTTTCTCTTTCCATTTTCTCTTTCTCTCCCTCTTTCGTTTTATTTTCCCTTCCTTTTTTGCTTATTTCATATGTGCAGTTTAAAAGTTGAATAAGAATTGCTTTTGACAAAGGGTAAATAAACAAAAGGAAATAGTTCTGTTATGATATATAGGATTAATTCTAATAGCTTGTACCATAAAGAGAGGATCTATTGTATCTATCCATCGCTGATTGGTAAGTCAACATTGGTCTAATTCCCATTGCTTCTCTGGGATTTATGTAATCCTTACTTTTACGTTGCAGCTTGCAGTTGGATTTATATCAGGTATTGAAAAACCCAAGTTCCTTGGGCTCTTTTCTCAAGCCCTCCTCTCTCTCACCATCATATCCTTCCTTGCTTCTTTCTTTCCTTCCTTCCTTCCTTCCTTCCTTCCTTCCTTCCTTCCTTTCTTCCTTCCTTCTTCCCTCCCTCCCTCCCTCCCTCCCTTCCTTACCTCCCTTTTTCTCTCTCCTTCTTCCTTCTCTTCCACCCTTTCATCCTTCCTCTCTTTCCTCTTTCATCCCTCCTTCCCCCTCCCCCCTTTCTCCCTCCTTCCTTCCTTCCTTCCTTCCTTCCTTCCTTCCTTCCTTCCCTTTTATCTTTCATTCCTTCTCTTTTCTCCCTCCCTTCCCTCCATTCCCTTCCACCCAGGCCCATAGACAGGATTTCGATGGGGGGGGGGTGAGTTTGTTTGGGGGGGGGGGCTGAGTCTGAGTGAAAGAGGGTCTACCCTAGCAAACCTTTTGTATCGTTACCCCAATACCCCCATGCATATGGGATATATTGAACATGGTGATCAGATCATGATATGGACATAACAGTTTAAATAATGCACCAGTAAGGTCTTTTCGCGAACCACCATGAGAATTTGGGGGGGGGGGGAGGCTGAAGCCCCCAAGCACCCCCCCCCCCACCGGCTACATGCCTGCTTTCATCCTTTCATCCTTCCTTCCATCCATCCATCCATCCATCCTTCTCTTCCTCCCTTCCTTTCCTCCTTCCTTTTTCCTTCCTCCTTCACTTCCTTTCATACTTCCCTTTTACCCTTTCATCCTTCCTTACAGCCTTCTCTTTCTCTCTTCCTTCTCTTTTTCCTTCCTCTTACCCTTCCACTCTTTTGTCTTTCCTTCCTTCTCTTTCCTCCCCCCCCCCTTCCTTTCCTCCATTCCCTTCCACCCTTCCTTCCTTCCTCCTTTCCTCCTGGGGGATGTTTCCCTGGGAGAAGAGAAAGTAGAGAGGGAACATGAGAACCACGTTTCAAGATTTAAAAGGGTGTCCCATTGACGTGGAAGAGGAGGAACACCAACTTTCTGCTACTCTAGAGACCAGGGCACAAGGGAACAATGGTTTCAAATGCAGGGGAAAAGTTTCAACTGAAAAGATTAGGAAAAAATTTCCTGGAGAGTAGCATAGGCTACCCGTGAGTGTGGAGGCTTTTCCGCAGAGGCTGTCTATCAGGAGTGCTTTGATTGTGCCTTCTTGCATGGCAGTGGGTTGGACTGGATGGCCCTAGAATTCTATCTCAGGAATAGGCAACATGGGGTCTCATGGATACACTTTTTCCTCTCCCGTCCACCATCTCATCCTGACCAAGGCCAACCCCTTTGGGATCCAAACATTTCCAATCTTTCCTTCACTTTCTGCCTCTGAAAGAGAAGAGGAAGGGGAGGAAAGGGCGGGGAGGGGGCTTGGGGAGAATCCACTCCCTCCCGGCCCACCCACCTTGCTCCGGCCCACCATGCAACCCCCCAAGTTAAAAAGTTTGCCCATGCCTGATTTAGACCATTATTAACATATGACATTAACAGCTGTGTCGTACTGGATGAGGACTAACAAAGTGAGATTGAATCCAGACAAGACAGAGGTCCTACTGGTCAGCCTGTGTTGAATGGGGTTACACTTCCTCTGAAGACTCAAGTTCACAGCTTGGGGGTGATCCTGGATGCATCACTGAGCCTGGAAACCCAGGTCTTGACAGTGGCCAGGGGAGCCTTTGCACAATGAAAACCTGTGCACCAGCTGCACCCATACCTTGCGTTGTTTCTACGCATATCAGATGAGCTTTGCATATCCCTTTAAACTACATACCGGATTCCTGAGCCAGCTTAAGAGCCTTGCTCTCGGTGAAGGACGACATCTCGTTGTAGGCTTGAGGACTTGTGTTATTGAAGCCTTTAAAGTGGACGCTTTTGCAGTAGACGACCGTGTCGGAGAGCTCCTTTGCAAGCTTCAGTTTCTCACTCTAACGAAGAAATAAAAATAAAATAAGGGAGTCAAGGCTTTAGGTTACCACTTATTGCATTATTTACCTCTCAAGGGTCCAAAAAGGATATTTTTTCCTCAGTAAGGATGCTTGTATTATTAACTTTATTTATACCCTGCAAAATCTCCCAAAGGACTCGATGTGGCTAACAAGGCCAAGGCCACCAACAACAACAGCATACAAATACAACAATAAAACTCATAAGCAAAAATAAAACACCAAGCAAAACAATAAAACACTAAAAACAATGACACCATGACACATTTAAAACCTAAAGGCCGGTCCAAATGTAATGGACAAATTTAAAAAGTGCTGGACTTGATAGGTGATATGTAGAGGTTTTTTGGAGGTAGGTGCAATGTGCAGGCAATCCTAAAACTAACAAAGTGCATTTGGGACATGATGCCAGGAGTTTCCTATTCTGGAAAGGCACACTGGAACACCCAGATGTTCAGGCTCTTCCTAAAGATTGCCAATGTTGGGGCTTGTCTGATGTCCTTGGGGAGAGAGTTCCAGAGTGGGGGGCCACCACAGAAAAGGCCCTGTCCCTCGTCCCCACCAAACGCGCCTGCAACGCAGGTGAGATCGTGAGCAGGGCCTCTCCAGATGATCAAAGGGAACGTGTGGGTTCATATATGGAAATGCGGTCATGCAGGTAGGTGGGTCCCAAACCGTAGAATTAATGCAGTTTGGCACCACTTTAACTCTCTTTGGCCCCATCTACACTTCCATATACTCTAGGTTGAACTGCATTATAATGGTCAGTGCAGACTCATTAAACTGGATTATATTGCCCTATAACACTATTTAATGCAATTCTTGTTCCTAGGTTATAAATGTCAGCAACCTGATTTCTTGTGAGTGTTAGCACAAGAGATTAACTCTATAGGCTGGGTTAGTTAGCAGGAAGAACTCTAGGGAAGAGTTTGGTAATAACCCAGGGGACTACCTAGGATAGGTTAGTCAGAACTCATTACTATTTCTCTGAAGTAGAGTGAGAGTTTTTGTTGCCAACAGTGGGATCTGTTTGGTTAACTCTGTCTGTAACTAAGGGAAGAAACTTAGTCAAGCAACCATCAAGCTGAAGTACTTTTATAATAAGTCATGCTTTTTGTACCTCTCAGAAGTAGTTAGTTGTCTGTTCTTATAAATAAATCTTGTTCTATTTAACTTTCAAAAAGATCTCTACTGTGCATCATTCAATCATCAAGCCTTTGTGATCGTTCCAGCATTTTTAACATCCTGATACTACAGAAAAGCCTCAACAAACAGTTATTTGGGAGCCAGGAGAAAAGCAGTGTTGGCAGGAGTGGGAAAGTTTACCTCAGATACTCATTTTAAAAATCCTAAAAATACTTAGGTTGATGGCAGCTTTAATCCAATTAGGGAGATTAAAGACAAGGAGTATTCACTTCGCTATATCACATATACATCATTGTCTCGCTATCATATTGGAGGCACTGGGGTGGGATTTTTGTGGAAAGGAAAATCTTTGGGGAAGATTCATCCTGCCCAGACATATTATCAATAAGCTTCCAGTCTCGCGTCACCATTTATGATATATACTTCGTTAAAGTGGTGGCAAGTGGCGTGATTTAATATATAATTCGTTATAGTATCTCATAGAGTCTCAAGCATTTCAGCATACTTTGTGGCAGTCACAAAAATGAGATTTCTGGAGTAGACGACTACTTTCAAAGTAAGGACTGCACAATTAAATAGGAAATAACACTTCCAAACCAGGAACAGAAAATTTTGCAATTTTGTTACATAGTAATCCAGATTTATTTATTTGTTTGTTTGTTTGTTTATATCATTTCTATCCTGCCCATTTCAGCCTGAAGGTGACTCAGGGCAGCATACAGACTGGCAGCAATTAGATGCCACACACACACACATGCACGCACACACACACACATATATTAGTTAAAAGAAATTAAATCACATCATAAATACATATAAAATCCATAAAAATGTATTAAAATCTATTTTAAAAAGTGTATTCCAGACCAATTCCTCATACATTTACACCGTCTTGGCCATTCCGTGTTCGTATTACAATCTTGTGTCTATCTGGTCATGCTGAAGCTCCAAACACTTGTTCAAAGAGCCAAGTTTTCACCCTTTTTCGCAAGGTCTGGAGGGAGGAGCCCGATCTAATATCCCTCAGAAGGGAGTTCCACAGCTGAGGGGCCACCACTGAGAAGGCCCTGTCTCTCGTCCCAGCCAGATGCGAGGTAGGCGGATCAAGAGCAGGGCTTCCCCAGATGATCTTAAATTCCTAGAAGGATCATATCAATGGAGTTAATCTGCATTCTGAAACTGGATTATAGAGCAATGCAGATGGGACTACAGAGTCATGCTGGAATACCTAGGCTGTATCTACACTGCTATATAATCTAGTTTCAGAATGAAGATTAACTGCATTGAACCAGGCAGTGCACACTGATATAATTCAATTCACAATGGTTTATCCACATTCTGAAACTGGATTATGAGGCAGTGTAGATCTAGCCTTAGGCCCCTTCTACACTGCCATATAACCCATAATCCACATTATCTTCTTTGAACTGGATTATATGACTCTACACTGCCATATAATCCAGTTCAAAGCAGATAATCTGGATTTTATATGGCAGTCTAGGGCCCTTCCATACAGTTATATAACCCAGAATATCAAGGCAGAGAATCCCACCATATAAACTTTGAACTGGATTATCTGAGTCCACACTGCCATATATTCTAGTTCAAAGCAGATAATGTGGGATTTCATTCAGCTGTGTGCAAGGGGCCTTTATTTCAAAGCTCTGGAGCTATTGGGAATGTCTTTCTGAAATGCCACAACCAAGTGAACTCTTTGTAGGGCTCACCATCCTCTTCTGTTCGAATTCTTTCTTCACAATCTCATCGTCCATTTCAGCTGCTTCATCCTCATCCGAAACTTCCTCTGTTTCCGGGCTGAGCTTCTTCCCTTTCACCAGGATCTTCCCTTTGAGTTGCTAGAGGAAAACAAAAAACAAGAATACAATATTCACATATTCCAAAGTATTCCATGAAATAATTCTGCGCCAAAATACACATATTTTGGCATGAAAAAATGTGGGTAATTTCTTTGAGCAGCATTACCTCGTTTCCAAAGACACATGTCAATTAAGAAAATGTGTCTCTGGAAACAATGTTTACCATCCTCTTCAGTAATTAGTAGCATGCTAATGAAGAGAACCATACATTATTTTGATTATCTGCTTCATAAGTCTTCCTTGCACCAAGCTAATTACAATGTTGTAACCAGCTTGGTGTAATAATAATAATAATAATAGTTCTGCGACAAAGAACTGGTGGGATCACAATCCTGAAAAAGTTACAGAAAATGAACACGTCAAGCTACACTGGGACTTCCAAATTCAGACAGATAGAGTTTTGGAACACAATACTCCTGACTTCACGATTGTGTTAAAAGACAAAGTATGGATCGTTGATGTTGCAATCCCAGGTGACAACAGGATTGAAGAGAAACAACTGGAAAAGTTGACACGATATGAGGATTTAAAGATCGAACTGCAAAGACTCTGGCACAAGCCAGTAAAGGTGGTCCCAGTGGTGATTGGCACACTGAGTGCAGTGCCTAAACATCTTGGCCTGCACTTAAACACAATTGGCGCTGGCAGCTGCAGAAGGCCACCTTACTGGGATCTGCATGCAGCATTCGCCAGTACATCTCACAGTCCTAGACACTTGGGAAGTGTCTGACGTGTGATCCAATACAACAGCCAGCAGAGTGTCTCTGTGGATTCACCTTGTTGTGTTTCTAATAATAATAATAATAATAATAATAATAATAATAATAATAATAATAAAGATCTTGGAGTCCTCGTGGACAACAAGTTAAACATGAGCCAGGAATGTGATGTGGCGGCAAAAAAAGCCAATGGGATTTTGGCCTGCATCAATAGGAGCCTAGTGTCTAGATCTAGGGAAGTAATGCTACCCCTCTATTCTGCTCTGGTTAGGCCACACCTGGAATATTGTGTCCAATTCTGGGCACCACAATTCAAGAGAGATATTGACAAGCTGGAATGTGTCCAGAGGAGGGCGACTAAAATGATCAAGGGTCTGGAGAACAAGCCCTATGAGGAGCGGCTTAAGGAGCTGGGCATGTTTAGCCTGAAGAAGAGAAGGCTGAGAGGAGATATGATAGCCATGTATAAATATGTGAGAGGAAGCCACAGGGAGGAGGAGGGAGCAAGCTTGTTTTCTGCTTCCTTGGAGACTAGGACGCGGAACAATGGCTTCAAACTACAAGAGAGGAGATTCCATCTGAACATGAGGAAGAACTTCCTGACTGTGAGAGCCGTTCAGCAGTGGAACTCTCTGCCCCGGAGTGTGGTGGAGGCTCCTTCTTTGGAAGCTTTTAAACAGAGGCTGGATGGCCATCTGTCAGGGGTGATTTGAATGCAATATTCCTGCTTCTTGGCAGAATGGGGTTGGACTGGATGGCCCATGAGGTCTCTTCCAACTCTTTGATTCTATGATTCTATGATTCTATAATAATAATAATAATAATAATAATAATAATAATAAATGCAAAAGGCCACCTTGCTTGGATCTGTGCACATAATTCAAAAATACATCACACAGTCCTAGTCGCTTGGGAAATGTCCAACTTGTGATTTTGTGATACGAAATCCAGTATATATGTCTCATTTGCTGTGACATACTGTGTTTTTGTGTCCGTAAAATAATAATAATAATAATAATAATAATAATAATAATAATAATAATAACTGCAAAGACTCTGGCACAAACCAGTACAGGTGGCCCAAGTGGTGATTGGCACACTGGATGCAGTGTCTAAAGACACTTAAACACAATTGGCGCTGACAAACTTATCATCTGTCAGCTGCAAAAGGCCACCCTACTCGGATCTGCATGCATTATTCGCCAATACATCACACAGTTCTAGACACTTGGGAAGTGTCCGACATGTGATCCATTACAATATCCAGCATAGTGATCTTGTTCACTGTGTACTAATCCTGTTGTGTTTATAATAATAATAATAATAATAATAATAATAATAATACTCTGGCACAAGCCAGTCAAGGTGGATCCAGTGGTGATCAGCACACTGGGTGCAGTGCCTAAAGACCTTGGCCTGCACTTAAACACAATCGGTGCCGGCAAAATCAGCATCTGCCAGCTTCAGAAGGCCACCTTACTGGGATCTGCATTATTCGCCAATACATCACACAGTCCAAGACACTTGGGAAGTTTCCGACGTGTGATCCAGTACAACAGCCAGCAGAGTATCTGCTGTTGACTCATTGTGTTTCAAATAATAATAATAATAATAATAATAATAACAACAACAACAATAATGTATTGCATGTTTCTCCCTGTGGCTCAAGGTGGGATACATAATTAAAACAAGAGATAAGAGTGCCTTGAATGTTTACCCATGTTTCTTAGGGTGCGTCTACAATGGAGAATTAATGCAGTTTGACACCACTCTAACTGCCCAAGCTCAATGCTATGGAAGTCTAGAAGTTGAATTTTACAACATCTTTAGCCTTCTCTGCCAAAGAGTGCTTATGCATCACTAAATTACAGTCCCCATGATTTCCATCACATTGAACCAAGGCAGTTCAGATGGTGTCAAACTGCATTAATTCTATCACGTAGATGCATTCTTAGATTAGACTACATTATGACAACAACAAGAATCCCCAAAATAGATTGCATACCATGGAAAACCCCTTCAAAGTCTGAATTAACATTGTGAATGGAGCCAATGGCTCCTGAGTGACATGGAAGCCACCAGTTTCCCACTGGTAAAATGTCCATAAACTCACCTCTGGCGAAGGGAGCGTAGTTGCATTGGGGTCAATGGGTGCCACCAAGAGCATGTCTTTCAAGATGGTGTGGAGGTGGTGGGCCATCCTCTTCTGCTGCTCAAGGCTGCAGTGGTTCTCCAGGGAGATGATGACAGGATACAGAGAGGTCTGTGGAGGAAGGCAACAAAAAGGAGCAATCACACATTTGCCTTATATGCACCAGTCTCCTCCTATATAACTAACCAAAACTAACAAAATAGAGTTCAACAGTGACAAATGCAAGATACTCCACTTTGGCAGGAAAAACGAAATGCAAAGATACAGAATGGGGGACAATGCCTGGCTCGAGAGCAGTACGTGTGAAAAAGATCTTGGAGTCCTCATGGACAACAAGTTAAACATGAGCCAGGAATGTGATGTGGCAGCAAAAAAAGCCAATGGGATTTTGGGCTGCATCAATAGGAGCATAGTGTCTAGATCCAGGGAAGTCATGCTACCCATGCTCTATTCCGCTTTGGTTAGACCACACCTGGAATATTGTGTCCAATTCTGGGCACCACAATTCAAGAGAGATATTGACAAGCTGGAATGTGTCCAGAGGAGGGCGACTAATATGATCAAGGGTCTGGAGAACAAGCCCTATGAGGAGCGGCTTAAGGAGTTGGGCATGTTTAGCCTGAGGAAGAGAAGGCTGAGAGGAGATATGATAGCCATGTATAAATATGTGAGAGGAAGCCACAGGGAGGAGGGAGCAAGCTTGTTTTCTGCTTCCCTGGAAACTAGGACGCGAAACAATGGCTTCAAACTACAAGAAAGGAGATTCCATCTGAACATGAGGAAGAACTTCCTGACTGTGAGAGCCGTTCAGCAGTGGAACTCTCTGCCCTGGAGTGTGGTGGAGGCTCCTTCTTTGGAGGCTTTTAAACAGAGGCTGGATGGCCATCTGTCAGGGGTGCTTTGAATGCAGTATTCCTGCTTCTTTGGAGAATGGGGTTGGACTGGATGGCCCATGAGGACTCTTCCAACTCTTTGATTCTATGATTCTATATAGACATCTCTAACCCTTGATCTCTTTCTCAGAAGCTAAGTACATAGGACTGAGTGATGCCCAGGGCAGGTCTTGCTCAATAAGAAGCACCGCTGTTGTGGAAAAGCTTCTCTAACAAGGTCCACCGAGTCCACACAATGCTTAATATTCAGCATGCTGACAAAGGAAACCATTCATTCATTCATTCATTCATTCATTCATTCAAAGCGTAGCATTTTAGCAGGGGAAAAATAATAGAGACAATGCAAGTTCGAGATCCACGTTAAGTTATGTTGAAGGCAGTTCCCAGTCTTTTGGAACTGGGATTGCATTTTCTGGAACTGGGATTGCACTTTCCTAGAATCATAGAATCATAGAATCCTGGAGTTGGGAGTGACCTGGTGGGCCATCCAGTCCAACCCCTTGCCAAGAAGCAGGAAAATCACATTCAAAGCACCCCTGACAGATGGCCATCCAGCGTCTACTTCAAAGCCTCCAAAGAAGGCACCTCCACCACACTCTAGGGCAGAGAGTTCCACTGCTGAATGGCTCTCACAGTCAGGGAGTTCTTCCTAATGTTCAGATGGAATCTCCTAACATTTAGGCCCTATTATTATAGACTAAACTGAAGAACGAGATGATTTATCCATCTATTTTACAAACAAAACTGGTCAAAGTATCGCTGGACAGTTCTGTCTTCAATTTTAAAAAAAGACTGTATCTTACCATTGCATTCAAAACCAACAAACTAGTTTAGGAGGCGAAAAGCAGATCTGTTGACTTGTGACTTGTGTCCCGTCTACACTGCTATATAATGCAGTTTGAAACTGCACCATATAATGTAGTTCAGTGCCTTTAAACTGCATTATATGAGTCTACTCTGACCATATCCTGCAGTTTCAAATAGCATATGAGTCTACACTGCCATATAATCAAGTTCAAATCTGCATTACAACGGTAGATAGGGCCTAATTTAATAGTGACATTACTGTGCCGCTTTCAATGACTACTTGCACTTTAGTATTTTCTTCCATCATCAACATCATCATCAATTAATATTGTTGTTAGAATCATAGAATCAAAGAGTTGGAAGAGACCTCATGGGCCATCCAGTCCAACCCCATTCTGCCAAGAAGCAGGAATACTGCATTCAAATCACCCCTGACTGATGGCCATCCAGCCTCTGTTTAAAAGCTTCCAAAGAAGGAGCCTCCACCACACTCCGGGGCAGAGAGTTCCACTGCTGAACGGCTCTCACAGTCAGGAAGTTCTTCCTCATGTTTAGATGGAATCTCCTCTCTTGTAGTTTGAAGCCATTGTTCCGCGTCCTAGTCTCCAAGGAAGCAGAAAACAAGCTGCTCCCTCCTCCCTGTGGCTTCCTCTCACATATTTATACATGGCTATCATATCTCCTTTCAGTCTTCTCTTCTTCAGGCTAAACATGCCCAGCTCCTTAAGCCGCTCCTCATAGGGCTTGTTTTCCAGACCCTTGATCATATTAGTCGCCCTCCTCTGGACACATTCCAGTTTGTCAATATCTCTCTTCAGTTGTGGTGTTGTTGTTCCCTGCCTCCTCTCATGGCTAGTGGCTGGGTACACCAGATATTAACTTGTACAAAGATATATTCTGCGCAGATTTTTTTTTTTATTGTGTAGGAAATAACGTGCTAAGCTGAACGAAATGTTACCTTTTGGGTGCAAAGAAAAATAATCATCCAAGACATCTTTGAGTGCAAATGAAGTTCTGAAGCATAAATAATCTCAAATCTACATTTTTGGGATCTCACTTTGATATCTGAGACAAAGTAAACGTATGAGTATCTTTTGCCCTAAACTGGGAACCAAATCCATAAGGTTCATTTGGGAATGGGAGCTGTTCTTACCTTGAAAGCATAGTCCCGGATGGCTTTTATGACATCGGAGAAAAGGATCTTGGAGGTGAGTGTATAACCATGGTAGATGACCGGCTCAGAATTGGGGCCGTCCCAGCAGTCCAGCTCCACACATCGGCAGCCTTTTGTCAGGGCCCTAAAAATAAAGGAATAGAGACCTATTAGAACAGAGATCCCAAGGGCAAGATGGCATCCTTGAAGTGACTGGCTTGACTCTGGCATCCTTGAAGTGACTGGCTTGACTCTGAAGGAGCTGGGGGAGGTGACGGCCAACAGGGAGCTCTGGTGTGGGCTGGTCCATGAGGTCACGAAGAGTCGGAAACAACTGAACGAATGAACAACAACAAAGGACAAAGATTGGAGCCCCCGGTGGCGCAGTGGGTTAAACCGCTGTGCTGCCAAACCTGCGGACTGAAAGGTCACTGGTTCGAATCTGGGGAGCGGGGTGAGTTCCCGTTGTTAGCCCCAGCTTCTGCCAACCTAGCAGTGCAAAAACATGCAAATGTGAGTAGATCAATAAGTACTGCTCTAGTGGGAAGGTAATGGCACTCCATGCAGTCATGCTGGCCACATGACCTTGGAGGCATCTATGGACAATGCCAGCTCTTCAGCTTAGAAATGGAGATGAATACCACTCCCCAGAGTCGGACACGACTGGACTTAATGTCAGGTAAATGCCTTTACCTTTACCTAGCACAGAGATCACCCTTCTTCAAAGAAAGGCTCCCATTAATGGAGGAAGAAGGCTGCAGACTCAGAGCATTGAAATACTACTTTAAAAAAAACTTCAAGAATTCCCCAAGTTGCTTCTGGAAATTATGGTCTAAGAAATAACTTTTCCAAGCTCTAGTCCTACTTGGCTCTCAAACCTCTGGCCTTGATGGCCTAGAACATGCCTTAAAATGACATATTTTGTAGGTCATAGATACCTTATCATCACATTTTTACTTTTTATCTTCTTTTAACTTTGTAAGCTGCCTCGGGTATCACATTGAGAGAAATAAGGGATACAAGAAAAGTAGAACTACTGTTGTTATTGCTGTCAAACTGACTTCCATGTATGGCAACCCAAGGAATGACAGGCTCCTGAGAGCCTCAGTTATCAACTGTACTGCTCAGGTCTTACAAATCCAAGGCCATGGGTTTCTCAGTTGAATCAAACCACTTGTATTACATAATTGGGCAGCTTTGGACTTTTCTTTGACCTCTGTGCAGGGCAGCAACTGAACATCCGTTCAGCTTGCATCAAATTGCATTGCCAGTAGATATGTAGACAAATAGACTAACAGGCAGGCAGGCAGGCAGAGATAAGATAAATGGGACAGACAGATAGACAGACAGATAGATGGACTGATGGAAGATACATAGAGATAAGGAGGGAAGGAAGGAAGATATCAAGTAAATAGATCAGACAGATGACAGAAATAAGATACATAGATAGAAATTATGGATGGATGGATAGACAGATAGATAGAGGGAGGGAGGGAGGGAGGGAAGAAGGAAATAGATCAGACAGATGACAGAAATAAGATACATATATAGAAATGATAAGATAGATAGATAGATAGATAGATAGATAGATAGATAGAGGGAAGGAGAAAGGAGGGAAGATATAAAGTAAATAGATCAGATAGATGACAGAAATAAGATACATAGATAGACATTTTGGATGGATGGATAGATAGATAGATAGATAGATAGATAGATAGATAGATAGATAGATGGAAGGAGAAAGGAGGGAAGGAAGATATAAAGTAAATAGATCAGATAGATGACAGAAATAAGATACATATATAGAAATGATAGATAGATGGATGGATAGATAGATAGATGGAAAAAGGAGGGAAGGAGGGAAGATATAAAGTAAATAGATCAGATAGATAACAGAAATAAGATACATAGATAGAAATTATGGATGGATGGATGGATAGAGGGAGGGAAAGGGGGGAGGGAAGAAAGGAAGTAAGTAAATAGATCAGACAGATGACAGAAATAAGATACATAGATAGGCATGATAGATAGATAGATAGATAGATAGATAGATAGATAGATAGATGGATGGATGGATGGATGGATGGATGGATGGATGGATGGATGGATGGATAGATAGATAGATAGATAGATAGATAAGTAGAGGGAAGGAAGGAGGGAGGAAGATATATTTACAGTAAATATATCAGACAGATGACAGAAATAAGATACATAGATAGAAATGATAGATAGATAGAGGGAAGGAGGGAAGAATCATACAAAGAAAATAGATCAGATAGATGACAGAAATACGATACATAAATTGAAATTGTGGATAGATAGATACATAGATAGATATAAGAATGGAGGGAGGGAAGGAAGGAACGAAATAGATTAGACAGATGACAGAAATAAGATATATAGATAGAAATTATAGATAGATAGATAGATAGATAGATAGATAGATAGAGGAAGATATAAAGTAAATAGATCCAATAGATGACAGAAATAAGATACAAAGAAATGATAAATGATAGATAGATAGATAGATAGATAGATAGATAGATAGATAGATAGATAGAGGGAAGGAGGGAGGGAAGGAGGAAGGATGGAAGGAAGTAAATAGATCAGACAGATGACAGAAATAAGATATATAGATAGAAATTATAGATAGATAGGTAGATAGATGGAGAGAGGGAGGGAGGAAGATGTAAAGTAAATAGATCCAATAGATGACAGAAATAAGATACATAGAAATTACAGATAGATAGATAGATAGATAGATAGATAGATAGGGAGAAGGAAGGAAGGAATATAAAAAGTAAATAGATCAGATAGATGACAGAAATAAGATACATAGATGGAAATTATAGATAGATAGATAGATAGATAGATAGATAGATAGATAGATAGATAGATAGAGGGAAGGAGGTAGGTGGGAAGGAAGGAAGGAAGGAAGGAAGGAAGGAAGGAAGGAAGGAAGGAAGGAAGGAAGGCAGAATGATTTAACTAGCCCCTTTCCAGGAAGAGGACATAAATAGGCTCACTGTGCATGTATATTTTCCTCTGTTGTTTGTCATCATTCCTAACTTATGGCAAACTTTTCATGAGATTTCTTTGCACATTATCTGAAGCTTAAAAGGTGTGACTTGCCCAAGGTCCCCAACTGGGGAAGTAGGGGTTCAAACGATGGTTTTCCTGCATCCTAATCCAAAATGCAACCCTCTGCACCCCATTAGTTCTCAGAGAGGTAGGGGGTTCACTCATTGGTCTGCCATTAGATTAGATCTACGAAGTTGCACCATACCTGATGTAGGCCTCTGTGCTGCTGGGCCCTTTGAGTTGATCCTCCATGAGGTAGGTGTTGTGTGAAGACGAAATATAATAATGACTGAGCGGCTGATTCATGTCCTGGTAGACCCGGGTGTGATTCTGATTGAATATGTTCCCATCAGCTGACAGAAGATACATCTGGAAACCATCTTTGGTCATAGATCGTTGACCTTTGACTGCAGGAAAAAAAAGGAGAATGTGCAATAATTGCTATGTAGAGAAAATAAGCACAACGGACAAAACAACTTTGTATGGCATATAGGAATATCTGATTCCCCCAATTAGTATTGGTACACCAACAGCAGAAAGAAAAATAGTAGGGGAATGAAAAAAAAAAAGATGAAATTTATGGATCCAAAAAAAAAAAAAACATAGAAGGACTTTTATTTATTTATTTATTTATTTATTTACTCTATTTGTATCCCGCCTTTCTCTATCCCGAAGGGGACTAAAGGCGGCTTTACATATGGCAACTATTTGACGCCTTTAGACAGCAAAAAATTATTATTATTATTATTATTATTATTATTATTATTATTATTTGAATCTGGGGAGAGCGTGGATGAGCTCCCTCTGTCAGTTCCAGCTCCCCATGTGCGGAGATGAGAGAAGCCTCCTACAAGGATGGTAAACATCAAAACATCCAAGCGTCCCCTGGGCAACATCCTTGCAGACGGCCAATTCTGCAAAGAATGTTCTTTGATTGTAGGTGAACTATAAGGCGACTTGCAGTTTCTGAAGTCACTCCTGACATGAAAATATTATTAATACTAGCCGTCCCCTGCCACGCATTGCTGTGGCCCACATGGGGGTTCTGTGTGGAAGGTTTGGCCCAATTCTGTCACTGGTGGGGTTCAGAATGCTCTGTGATTGTAGGTGAACTATAAATCCCAGCAACTACAACTCCCAAATGTCAAGATTCTATTTTCTCCAAACTCCACCAGTGTTCACTTTGGGGCATATTGAGTATTTGTGCCAAGTTTGGTCCAGCTCCATCATTGTTTGAGTCCACAGTGATATCTGGATGTAGGTGAACTACAACTCCCAAACTCAACGTCAATGCCCACCGAACTCTTGTAGTGTTTTCTGTTGATCATGGGAGTTCTGTGTCCCAAGATTGGTTCAATTCCATCATTGGCAGAGTTCAGAATGTTCTTTGACTGTAGGTGAACTATAAATCGCAGCAACTACAACTCCCAAATGACAAAATCAATTTTTTTGAGTGAAGGACATACATTGGCCTGATAGGTGTATTGTGTCCAAATTTGGTATCATTTCGTCCAGTGGTTTTTGAGTTCTGTTAATCCCACAAACGAACATTACATTTTTATTTATATAGATGATGATGATGATGATTATTATTATTATTATTATTATTATTTCTCACCTTTCTCCCAAGGTAGGATTGAAGCCACTGAACAATAATTTAATCAAGATGAACTTAAAACATTACAATATCTGCCAGGGTCTGGTTCCAGAAACTCCCGTTGATACCAAAATCCATCTATAGTAATATTGTGTTTTGTACATAAAATGACAAAATCAAGTTTTGCTTTAAATATATATTTTTCCTGTAGTCATAGGAGAGACATTTCCAATTATCTGATGCCAGAGATCAAAAGAAGAGGAATCTATCAGTCATAAGTCTGATCATGCTGGGCTTCCCAAAGCCATGTGTGACATCATACACAAAGATGCAAAGATTACGTTATGTAACATGATTTGTGTTCCTGGGTTATAAATGTTATTTCTTAATAGGTTCTATCATAAAAGCATGGGAAAAGTTCATTAACCTGCCAAAATTTTGTTTTTGCAGGAGGGACATCCTATAGCACATGTTGCTATAGTTTTTCAATGAGTATGTCATAGAGTCTCAACCAATTCAACATATGTGCTGTCGAAGGCTTTCATGGCCAGAATCACTGGATTGCTGTAAGTTTTTTCAGACTATGTGGCCATTCCCCAGAAGCATTCTCTCCTAACATTTCACCTGCATCTATGGCAGGCATCCTCAGAGGTTGTGAGGTCTGTCGGAAACTAGGAAAATTGGGTTTATATATCTGTAGAATGTCCAGGGTGGGAGAAAGAGCTCGTGTCTGTTTGAAGTAGGCGTGAATGTTTCAATTGGCCACCTTGATTAATATTTAATTGTTGTTGTTCATTCGTTCAGTCATCTCCGACTCTTCGTGACCTAATGGACCAGCCCACGAGGTCCAACAGACAAGAGTTCTTTCTCCCACCCTGGACATTCCACAGATACATACACCCCATTTTCCTAATTTCCAATAGACCTCACAACTTCTGAGGATGCCTGCCATAGATGCAGGTGAAACGTCAGGAGAGAATGCTTCTGGAACATGGCCACACAGCCCAAAAAACTAAGTTTCTGGAGTATAGCAACTACTTTCAAAGCACCACATCATTAAACAGGAAATAAGACTTTCAGGAAATAAAGCCCGACTGCTCATTGGAGGGAAGGATAGTAGAGGCAAAGCTGAAGTACTTTGGCCACATCATGAGAAGAAAGGAAAGCTTAGAGAAGACTATTATGCTGGGGAAAATGGAAAGAAAAAGGAAGAGGGGCTGACCAAGGGCAAGATGGATCGATGGCATCCTTGAAGTGACTGGATTGACCTTGAAGGAGCTGAGGGTGGTGACAGCCAACAGGGAGCTCTGGCATGGACTGGTCCATGAGGTCACAAAGAGTCGGAAACAACCAAACGAATGAACAACAACAAGACTTTCAAACCTGGAACGGAAAATGTTTCAAATTTTGTTACACAGTGTTATCAATCAACAAATTCACTCAAGGATTGCAAACCTACCAGTTTTGTTGGGTTCATATTTCTCGATCAGCGAGAGCGCCAGTTTGGACCCAGCGTTCTCCTCATGCTGCTGAGTTCGGAGGAAGCCCACCAGATCGTCCAACGACATGGTCTCTTTGCCCTTGGACTGTTCAGAGAAGATCCGGTCTATCTCTTTTCGCTCTGTCAGGATCTTATAGAAGATCTCTATCTCGTCGTCTTCCAAGGTGTTTGTCTTAGATGTGTCACATTGCTGTGAATGCAGAGAGAAGAAGTAAATCCCTTCTTTCTTTTTTGGTTGGGGCCTCAGCCAGGGCTAGATAATGCAAAACAGAGTCATCACTTTGCAAACAGTCGCTTTTGCTGCCCAAGGGTGAGAATCCAGTCGGTGCCAAGGAAATGCCTCGGTTTTTTCTCCCTCGTCTGAACTAAGCTTGAGTGAAGATTTGGTGGGACTGGGCATTTGAGCAGTAATAGAAGTTGGAATTTGGGAAGTGTTTGAGAAGTATTGGTAGGTCCTGAAATATTTCATATCAATCTCAGGAGAAAAGGTCTTGCCACAGCAAGACTAGTAAACTCCAGCCCAAAAGACCATAGCAGAACTACAGTATTTGAGTCAGAAATGTGTCTACTGTGTTTTCCTTTCTCTAGTGCAGTGTTTCTCAACCTGGGGGTCGGGACCCCTGCAGGGGTCACGAGGGGGGTGTCACAAGGGTCTCAAAAGACCATCAGAAAACACAATATTTTCTGTTGGTCATGGGGGTTTTGTGTGCCAGGTTTGGTTCAATTCCATTGTTGGTGGAGTTCAGAATGCTCTTTGATTGTAGGTGAACTATAAATCCCAGCAACTACAACTCCCAAATGTCAAGGTCTATATTCCCCAAACTCCACCAGAGTCCACATTTGGACATATTGAGTATGTGTGCCAAGTTTGGTTCAGATCCATCATTGTTTGAGTCCACAGTGCTCTCTGGGTGTAGGTGAACTACAACTCCAAAACTCAAGGTCAATACCCACAAACCCTTCCATTATTTTCTGTTGGTCATGGGAGTTCTGTGTACCAAGATTGGTTCACTTTCATCATTGGTGGAGTTGAGGATGCTCTTTGATTGTAGGTGAACTATAAATCCCAGTAACTACAACTCCCAAATGACATAATCAATCCCCCTCCCCAACTCCATCAATGTTTAAATTTGGGCATATTGGGTATTTGTGCCAAATTAGGTCTGGTGAAATAAAATGCATCCTGCATATCAGATATTTACATTACAATTTATAACAGTAGCAGAATTACAGTTATGAAGTAGCAACGAAAATAACGTTATGGTTGGGGGTCACCACACATGAGGAACTGTATTAAGGGGTTGCAGCATTAGGAAGGTTGAGAACCACTGCTCTAGTGAATGTTGTGAAAGATATCAGGGGTCTAAAAGCTCAACTTATGAACCATCCTGCAATTTACCACCCAAGAATTTGGTGGTGAATTGGAAAGCTGGTATTTCCATTCAGACTTAGGGTGCATCTATGGCGTAGGATTAATGAAGTGTGAAAGCACTCTATCATAACTCAACGCTATGTCACTATATGTTCTGTAGTTTAGTGAGGTACTAGCACTGTTTGGCAGGGAATGTGAAAGACCTTGCAAAACTACAGCTCCCTGGATTCCATAGCACTGAAGCCATGGCACATCTATCCTTTGTGATAGGACTACCAGCTTCATTGTTTTGTAGATGACACAGGATCAATATAATATTTGATCACAAATCAAAGCTTGCTCTCCCATCAGGCATGAAGAAGCCAATTCATGCCTGATGGGAGGGCAATTTTGACTTTTCTCAGGTTCTCAAATACTGTCATTTGGGAGTTGTAGTTGCTGGGATTTATAGTTCACCTACAATCAAAGAACATTCTGAACCCCACCAAGGATGGAATTGAACCAAACTTGGCACACAGTTCTCCTGTGACCAACAGAAAATGTCCTTTGGTTTTGGAGTTGTAGTTCACCTACATCCAAAGATGACTGTGGACTCAAACAATGATTGATCGGGACCAAACTCTACAAGAATACTCAATATGCCCAAATGTGAACATTGGTGGAGTTTGGGGGAAATAGAATCTTGACATTTGGGAGTTGTAGTTGCTGGGATTTATAGGTCACCTACAGTCAAAGAGCATTCTGAAACCCACCAACGATAGAATTGGGCCAAACCTCCCACACAGAACCCCCATGTGGGTCACAGCAACGCGTGGCAGGGGACGGTTAGTTTGTGTATGTGTGTGTGTTTGTGTATGTGTGTGTGTGTATATGTATGTGTGTGTGTGTGTGTGTATATATATATATATATATATATATATATATATTCTTGGCATGGCTGGTTGAATCCTTGGATGCTGAATCTGTGGATAAGGCAGACTGACTACAATTTCAAATTGGCTTCTTTAAGGTTCTCTGATAATATATTCAAACAAATATCAGTCTTCTTTTTAAATTCGTTTTCTGAACTTAGGTCTCCATTTTGCCCAGGAAATTAGATGAATAAATATCAGAGAATGTAAATTTGGAGGGGGGGGGGGGTAGTAGTGCAGTGGATTAAACCGCTAAGCTGCTGAACTTACTGACTGGAAGGTCAGAGGTTCAGATCCATGGGATGGGGTGAGCTTCCGTTGTTAGCCCCAGCTTCTGCCAACCTAACAGTTTGAAAACATGCAAATGTGAGTAGATCGGTAGGTACCATTTCTGTGGGAAGGTCATGATGCTCTATACAGTCATGCCGGCCACATGACCTAAGAGGCGTCTACGGACAATGCCAGCTCTTCGGCTTAGAAATGGAGATGAGCACCACCCTTCAAAGTTGGACTCAGCTAGACTTAATGTCAAGGGGAAATCTTTACCCTTTTTTACATGGATATTTTACTTTTGGGGAGGGAGTTATAATCCCGCCCCCAAAAAATCCAATCTCTGTTTCTACAAGAGCATATTCTTTGGTGGCTACCAATTCTATTCTTGTGCACCTGGAAACATTGACAAATACATTTGTTTGATCCATCGATATGAGGGAATAACATCAGCCTTACCTCAAAAATCTGCCGCGCATAGTTGTCATCCACTTGGATGTTGATTTCCTTCAGGAAGTTCTTGAGCTCATTCAACGTCATTTTGTTGTCCTTATTCTTATCCGCCTTCCTCAAGCAGGCATGGATCCAGCTGTTTGAATGGATTATTAAGGAAGATAACAACATCGGAAAAGAGATTCCCTCCCCAAAGTTTCAGCCTAAGTTTTGAACCTACAAGATTCCGTGGAGCAGGTCTGGGCCAACTTGGCCCTCCAGGTGTTTTGGACTACAACTCCCACAATTCCTAACAGCCTACCTCTCCTCCTCTCTCGGCACCAGTCTTTCCCACTATTCCTTATTCATATATACACAGCATTTTCCGCAAAACATATAGTTAAAATAAATTATTGTTATTATTGGAAGGATACGTAAGCACATCTACATTGAAGATGGTTTAATCAGAGTTGGACAGTCTTATCTTAAATTACAGTTTTATGTAAATATTCAAAAACATTTAACCTACTGTTGCCTCAATTAATGTAATTTTATTGGTATCTATTTTTATTTTGAAATTGACCAGTAGCTGCTGCATTTCCCACCCTCAACTTATACTCGAGTCAATACGTTTCCCAGTTTTTTTTGTGGTAAAATTAGGTGCCTCAACTTATATTCGGATCGGCTTACACTTGAGTATATAGGGTATATAATTCTGCCTTAATTATATAAAGAGTTAAGTACATTTGTTGTTGTTGTTGTTGTTGTTGTTGTTGTATTCCTTCACATCCGTTTTAGGGTTTGGAAAAGTTTTGCCACGGCTGTCCTCTGAGGCTGAGAAAGCGTGTCTTGCCCAAGGTCACCTAATGGGTTTCCATGGCTAAATGGAGATTTGAACCCCAGTCTCTAGCCACAGGCTCCTTAATTATCTGAAATATATACACACTATATTTGTATATAATTAACTTCAATGCTGAAAGGAGCCAAATCAGCTCCTTTTCCCAGCTGCCAAAATGGGTCATCATATTTTTATCTACTTTTTAAACCTTCGCATTTCAAAAACCAGCATGAGGTCTGCCATTGCTTCAGGACAAGCTTCTAAATTTAGCTTTTCTCTGGCCAGATCTGAATCTTTGGGGTTAAGTCCATTTCAAACTTGTTGAAACCTGTCATTAGTTTAAAATGCTACTTGGCTGGGAGTGCTTATTCTGACTCTGCAGAGCAGATGGCAAAGGTTTTGCTCCAAGTTGCAATTACCTGGTTTATAATGACCCAGCATGGCACATTCATATTCTCGTTATGCTGAAGGGAACGTGAAGAAACCACCCAAAATCTGATGAAATATCTGATTTACAGTGATATACTCACATAGCTGGGCGTATTTCCTTGTAAATTCACATGTCAAATACATCTCATGGTTGTGCAACCCAGACCATTACAAAACCTCCAAAATGTGGCCCCATCTACACTGCCATATAATCCAGTTTCTGAATGCAGTTGAAGTGGTTCAAAGTAATTGAATATCCTGGGAGCTGGAGGCACTTTGGCAGAGAAGCGTAAAGACTTTGGAAAACTACGAGGGGTATTTTTAAAGTAACGTCAGTTTTGTTGTAGACACTAGTATTTCACGCGCATACCGCAACGAGCGCGTGCGTCGTGTACCGGCATGCCTCGGGAACAACTGTGCTCAGTTTCCACTCTGTAGCTAACCTGTACGGTTCTGTTCTGTTTAAGACTATCAACTAACCCACCGCATGTGAGGTTCGCTCAGGGATATGGTTTTTGTCAGGAAGGAACCTGCCTGCTGCAGAAATTCATCAACAGATTTGTGAAGTGTACGGTGATACATCATAATAAATTGTGGCAAGTTCTTGGTGGGATGGGCATAACAAGCCCCCTTGTCTCTCTCCTGAGGAATCTGTACAAGGACCAAGTAGCAACAGTCAGAACTGACCACGGAACAACAGACTGGTTCAAGATTGGGAAAGGCGTACAGCAAGGCTGCATACTCTCACCCAACCTTTTTAACTTGTACGCAGAACACATCATGCGATGTGCGGGGCTTGACGAATGCAAAGCTGGGGTGAAAATTGCTGGAAGAAACATTAACAACCTCAGATATGCAGATGACACCACTCTGATGGCCGAAAGCGAGGAGGAGCTGAGGAGCCTTCCAATCAAAGTGAAAGAAGAAAGTGCAAAAGCTGGGTTGCAGCTAAACATCAAAAAAACCAAGATTATGGCAACAAGAATGATTGACAACTGGGAAATAGAGGGAGAAAATGTGGAGGCCGTGACAGACTTTGTATTTCTAGGTGCAAAGATTACTGCAGACGCAGACTGTGGCCAGGAAATCAGAAGGCGATTACTTCTTGGGAGAAGAGCAATGTCCAGTCTCAATAAAATAGTAAAGAGTAGAGACATCACACTGGCAACAAAGATCCGCCTAGTCAAAGCCATGGTATTCCCTGTAGTAACCTACGGATATGAGAGCTGGACCTTAGGGAAGGCCGAGCAAAGGAAGATAGATGCTTTTGAGCTGTGGTGCTGGAGGAAAGTGCTGAGAGTGCCTTGGACTGCGAGAAGATCCAACCAGTCCATCCTCCAGGAAATAAAGCCTGACTGCTCACTGGAGGGAAGGATACTAGAGACAAAGTTGAAGTACTTTGGCCACATCATGAGGAGACAGGAAAGCCTAGAGAAGACAATTATGCTGGGAAAGGTGGAAGGTAAAAGGAAGAGGGGCCGACCAAGGGCAAGATGGATGGATGGCATCCTTGAAGTGACTGGACTGACCTTGAAGGAGCTGGGGGTGGTGACGGCCGACAGGGAACTCTGGCATGGGCTGGTCCATGAGGTCACGAAGAGTCGGAGACGACTGAACGAATGAACAACAACAACAACGGTGATACTGTTATGAGTGAAAGCAAAGTGCGTAAGTGGGTACGACAATTCAAAGATGGCCGTGACAACGTCCATGATGAGGACCGCTCCATTCGCCCTTCTTTGATTACAGACGATTTGATTTGATTGCACACTCAAATCTTTGGTTTTTGTGGTCCTCTGTTAGGAGTGTCGGGACCCAACGGGAGCACAGTTTCCTAAACTTTAGGTGTTCAGAAACAATGTTGTAAAGCACTGATCTCGACACGTCAGGAAATTCATTTGAGAGACCTGTTATTGTGAAGCGCCTGTTCTTACGAATCCTCGCTTCAACTGAAGCCACCAAATCATCTGTAATCAAAGAAGGGCGACCGGAGCAGTCCTCATCATGGACGTTGTCACAGCCATCTTTGAATTGTCGTACCCACTTACGCACTTTGCTTTCACTTGCGGTGCAAGTAGGGTGGCCTTTTGCAACTGACAGATGGGAATTTTGTCAGCGCCGATTGTGTGTAAGTGCAGGCCAAAGTCTTTAGGCACTGCACCCTGTGTGCTGATCACCACTGGGACCACTTTGCCTGGCTTGTGCCAGAGTCTTTGTAGTTCTATCTTTAAATCCTCATATCGTGTAAAACCATTATTATTATTATTATTATTATTATTATTATTAGATACACAACAAAATTAGTGCACAGCAAACAAGATCACTATGCAGGCTGTTGTATTGGATCACACGTCGGACACTTCCCAAGTGTCTAGGACTGTGTGATGTATCGGTGAATAATGTTTGCAGATCCCAGTAGGGTGGCCTTTTGCAGTTGACAGATGGTAATTTTTTCAGTGCCGATTGTGTTTAAGTGCAGGCCAAGGTCTTGAGGCACTGCACCCAGTGATGATGATGATGATGATATGATTATGATTATTATTATTTGAAACACAACAAGATGAGTCAACAGCAGACACTCTGCTGGCTATTGAATTGGATCATACGTCGGGCACTTCCCAAGTGTCTAGGACTGTGTGATGTATCGGTGAATAATGTGTGCAGATCCCAGTAAGGTGGCCTTTTGCAGCTGGCAGCTGGTAATTTTGTCAGCGCTGATTGTGTTTAAGTGCAGGCCAAGGTCTTTAGGCACTGCACCCAGTGTGCCGATCACCACTGGGACCACCTTGACGGGCTTGTGCCAGAGTCTTTGCAGTTCGATCTTTAAATCCTCATATTTTGTCATCTTTTCCAGTTGTTTCTCTGCAATCCTGTTGTTGTTGTTGCTGCTGCTGCTGCTGTTATTATTATTATTATTGTCGAAGGCTTTCATGGCCAGAATCACTGGGTTGTTGTAGGTTTTTTGGGGCTATATGGCAGCATTGTTCTAGAGGCATTCTCTCCTGACATTTCACCTGCATCTATGGCAAACATCCTCAGAGGTAGTGAGGTCTGTTGGCACTAGGAAAATGAGTTTATATATCAGTATATATATTTATATATTCACCCTGGTCATTCCACAGATATATATACCCATTTTCCTAGTTCCAACAGACCTCACTACCTCTGAGGATGCTTGCCATAGATGCAGGCGAAACATCAGGAGAGAATGCCTCTAGAACATGGCCATACAGCCCGAAAAGACCTACAACACATTATTATTATTATTATTATTATTATTATTATTATTATTATTATTATTATTATTCAATGCTATGGAATGGTGATGTTTCAAAGCCTCCTCTGCCAAAGAGTGCTGGTGTCTCCCTTAACTACAAATCCCGGGATTCCGCATCATTGGGCCATGGCAGTTAAAGTGGTATCAAACTGTATCAATTCTGCAGTGAAGATTCACCCTTGGAGTCACTAGTGTGACTCTGTGGCCAACTTCCATCCCAAGATCCCTAACTGAATTACTCATCAAGAATGAAATGAAAGGATACTGTTGCAATTTCTGCCTCTGATTCAAGTTGTTGTTCTTGGCGATGATCTTTCTCAGCCCGGAGACCCAGTGGTTGGCATCGGCTTCAGAGGCAGCGATGAGGTCCAGGGTGTTCTTGTTGCCTTTGAAGACGATTGAAAAGCAGCGGTTTTCAGGTACATCCTTGACGTATTTTTTCATCCCTTCCGTCTTGTGGCCTGCCCTCACTTCCTGGATGTCCTCGATGGAGACTGTGAAAATAAACAAGGCACGGGTTATCATTGCAGAGGCATGGCATCTATGCCAAGGCTATCTTCGCTTTATGATGGATATTGCTAAATATCATTTTCTCTTAAGGTCTTCCCCAAATAGTCCTAAAAATAAAATTCAGGACTGCACCTAAAATTAATGCTGTTTGACACCACTTTCAATTGCTATGAAATTTTTCGTATTATATTTTGGTGAGGCACCAGGATCCTGTTGTAGAGAAGGCTAAAGACTTTGTAAAGCTATATCTTCCATTATTCCATAACGTTGCGCCATGGCAGTTAAAGTGGTGTTAAACTGCATTAACGCTACAGTGTATATGAGAAGAAGTGGCATAAAGAAGAGCCTCAAAGCTTAGGAAAATTCGTATAAAAAAGATTGGAAAGTGAAGATATGGGAACTCAAAGAAATGGACAAGTTAAATGTTTGGGGTTTTTTGTTTTTGAAGCATAAATCATTGGACCCTTTCTTTGAAGAATGGATGCCTTTCTATCCATATGTATCAGAAGGAAAGGAAGATATGGGAACTGGAATAACATGCTGGAAATAACATCCCTCCAAAAACGACAACTTCCATTATTCCATTAAGCCACAGCAGTTAGAATTGGTTGAGGACCTTGGGGGTAATCTAACCCAACTCTTTGCTCTGTGCACATATGCTTCAATTACTTAGGATTTGTATTTTACATTTTACATTGTTAGGGTATTAAATGTTAGCTGCTTTGAATCTCCTTTGGCAGAGAAAAAGTGGGATATAATAACCTATACTAATGGTATATGGCATAACAACATCTGCTATAGAACTCCAATATGCTGATGATAACGTAGTCTGTGCGTATTCAGAAGAAGACCTACAAGCCACTCTAAACACCTTTGCAGAAGCATTGAGATATGCAGTACTTCACTATGATACTTCATCTTGTTATGGGAGTCTTCCCACCGGAGTGGAAATCATATATTGGACAGATGGCAAGCCATTTAACCTCAGACTGAAAGCCAAAACCAGGTAACATCAACATCTGTTAGAACTCTAATACACCGATAATAATGTAGTATGCGCACATTCATAGGAAGACCTACAAGCCACTCTAAACACCTTTGCAGAAGCATACAAAAGCTCAGCCTCTCATGGAACATAGAGAAAACCAAAATGCTCTTCCAGCAGTCACCAGCCAATCCCTCTGTAATGCCATAAATGCAGTTTAATGTGTAACATTTAAAAATGCTGACCATTTCCTCTACCTTGGCATTCACCTCCCCACAAAAGTCAACATTGACACTGAAATACAACATTGCCTAAGCTCTGCAAGTGCAGCATTTTTCCAAGTGAAGCTGAAAGTGTTTGAGGACCAGGACATCCGTAGGAAAACTAAGGTGCTTGTTTATAAAGCCATTGTCCTCCCAACCCTGTTATACACCTGCTAAACATGGACTGTCTACAGACGTCACACTCAACTCCTGGAATAATTTCATCAGTGTTGTCTCCGAAAAATGTCAGCATTCTGGAAGCAAAGACCACCAGCACTGAAGCGACACTCCTATACTATCAACTCTTCTGAACTGTCCGAATGCCTGGTCACCATCTCCTAAAGCAGTTGCTATACACCCAGTTCAAGAATGGAAGATATAATGTTGGACAGGAAAAGAGATTTAAATATGGGTTTGCACAGTGTTCAGATGTGAACAGACATGATTAATTATTCTTATGTATAGTGTATATTGACATAAGAATAAAGTTAAGTGCTGCTTCATTTTGAAAGCTGAACTAAGGAGTCCAGTGTTGTTTGTGCTTTTCAGGCAGATGTTTGAAAGGTCAATGCAGATTGAGATAAGAGAGGTAATTTATCTCAATTCTACCAATAAAGCTAACCTTAAAAACTGTGGCATAGACACCGAGAATTGGGAAGCCCTGGCCCTTGAGCTCTCTAACTGGAGGTCAGCTGTGACCAGCAGTGCTATGGAATTCAAAGAGGCACGAATGGAGGGTGAAAGGGAGAAATGCATCAAGTGGAAGGTGCATCAAGCCAACCCTAACCAGGACCACATAGAAACTGATGTCCTCACTGTAGAAGAACATGTGGGTCAAGAATAGGGCTCCACAGTCACTTACAGACCCACTACACTTGGAAAGTCATAATACTCAGACAGCGAGGGATCACCTAAGATTAAGTAAAGTAGGTAAATAAGTGGCATATATGGCATGTATTCTGTATCTCAAAAACTGAGAAACAGCCCATATGTATAGGGTAAAACTGGTGAAGTTTTTGGAATCAGCAGGTCAAACATACCCAGAAACAGGGCTAATATTTGAGGAACCAAAATGTGTGTAATAATCATAATTAAAGTAGTGTAAAGCTGCACGAATTCTACAGTGCAAACGCACCCACAAAACCAACCGAATAGAAATACTTCCCCCAAATAAGCAAACCCGATATTCAACTGCAGATGGATTTGTACAGACTGCTGCAGCCAAGAGATAAGGACACAGAGCGCTATCTAAAGTGTGCAATGATTTGAAGCCAACAAGCAGCAATGAATCAACCCACAAAAGATTGCTTCCTTGCAAGCAGTCATAAAGGGAATGTATTTGTTCCTAGTTCTGAGCCACTAAAAGGCTCAATCTCCACTTTGTTTGTTCCCGGATTTGTAGACCATTTATCATACTGTCTGTTGGGGTGAACCACTGATAGTGCACTTCCTCTGATCTCCAGACTGAAAACACTTCCCTTTGTTGTCTAAGGCCAAAGCAGACTGGTACAAATACTGTTGGAAATAGCAACCTTCTACAAGCCTCCTAAACTAGTTATTTGTTATGTATATAATTGCAATTGCGGACTATATTATATGTACATACTGATATGCAGTTTTCCCTTAACTCTATGTTGATTGAGGTTGTGGGAGGGGCTGCTGACCATGTGACCAGATCTGGGACTATTCAGACTGAGACTCCATTTTAGCAGCCAGTTTGCATCAGAAGCAGTACAGTACAGTTTATAAAGTTAGCAGTGTTAGTATGCAGTTGGTAGTGTCCGTTTGCTGCAGCGTGTAGTCAATGTTCAGTAATGTATAAGACTGAAGAGAGTGTTAGTCTGTATGCAATAGAGAAAAGACTAAAACAGAATGCTTTAGAGAACTTGCTGGTCCATTTCCGAGCACAATTCAAAGTGCTGGTTGTGGCCTATAAAGCCCTATACAGCTCTGGCCCAGCTTACTTGTTTGAACGTATCTCACTCTACGTTCCGCCTTGTAGTTTAAGATCCACTGGGGAGGCCCTGCTCTCGGTCACACCAGCCTCGCAAATGCATCTGGTAGGGATGAGGGACAGGACCTTCTCGGTGGTGAACCCCCACTTGTGGAACTCGCTCCCTAAGCGAGATTAGATCGGCATCCTCCCTCCTTTCCTTTAGGAAAGAACTGAAATTGTGGTTGTGGAACCAGGCCTATGGCTAGCTGTCACATTGCCAGGGTTCTGCCTTATTTAGATAGAGGTGAATCAAACTCCCAGTTTTATCAAACAGTTTAATTAAAACAGCACTTACTTGCTGGCTGTTTTAATAGACCAAAATATAAAACACAAAGATAGCACTCAGCTACAGAATAAACGAAAACTGATAGCAAAAATAACTTCATAGTCAAAAGGGTCCAGTCCAGTGGTCAAATGCCAAGAGTTCAATAACAGAGTCCAGGGATCAAGAGTCTATACCGTAGTCAAAAGCCAGTCCAAAGGTTCAGGGTTCCAAGATTACAGAAGACAGGTCAGGATACCGAAAATCCAACAGACCTGGGGGAAAAACCAGCAGCATCCACCACCAAAATGCAACATATACTTTTCTCCTAAAGATCAGTCTCAAGGTTAGCTCCTTAAATCCAGTAACACCCAGCTGCAATCCATCTCCTGCACACCTCCACCCCTAATTGCTTTCACCCAACAGGAATTATGGGCGCTGAAGTCCAAAACACCCGGAGGGCCAAAGTTTGCCCATACTTGTCTTACTGGTATTGTCTCAATGGTCTGGTAATATACAGATATGCCTAATCTACACTGTAGAATCAATGCATTAATGATTCCATAGCTGGATACTATGAGATCGTGGGAACTATAGTTTGGTAAATCACCAACTCCTTTGGTTCCATAAATGGATGGAGACGGTGATTACGGCCTTCCCCGGCGTGCTATAGCCTTGACCCAGCATGTCCATGGCTTGGATGGTCAGTTCAAGTGGCAACAAGTAGTATATATCCTACAGTAGAGATACATGCACCCTAGTAATCAATATCCCTTTTCCAAGACAATAAACCAACTCTGTGCTGTGCCCTTCTTCAAACTCATATAATACTGGAAATACACAGAGATTTGAAATGTTTTCTTTGCTGTGCTGTTCTGATTTCAATAGGGGTATTTCACTGTTAGGTTGTAGGAAAGGATCAAACAATGCTGATAAAAATGCACTGGGGAAATCAAGGCACATTACACAAGCAATGTGTGAGGTCAATCTATATCAGTATTTTATTGTTGCTATTGTTGTTGCTGGTGGTGGTGTTGCCATTTCAATGGCGTCTGAGTAGTTAACATCTCAGACTTCTTATCTATCAGGAGGATTATGGTCTCCAGTCTTGGGAACGAGGTAAGGATTCAAGAACCAACTTGGATAAAAGCTTTTTGTTTTACTCTTTTCTTTCCCGCACAGGAAACCATTCCACCTTATCATCATGACCAGCTGTCAATTGAGATAAAGATGTATTCCTCTTGACGGACAAGTTAACACGACCTCACTTTTCTCCTTCTCACACCATATTCCTCTTTAACTGCATTGCGGTTTAAGGAGGTACATTTGGGATTCTCAGCCAGAGAGCACTTTAAAGCAGTGTCAGACTGCATTAAAGATACAGTGTAGATCAGTGGTTCCCAACTTGTGGTCCATGGACCACCAGTGGTCTGCAAGAATGAAAATATGGTCAGCGCCCTCACCATTACTACACCGTTGCCTCAAAACCATGCAGCAACTAGAGCAACTGGTCTTGCAAAATCCTCTTATATTGCCGAGGCAATGGGGATGTCAAGAGGGGAGAGGCTGACTACCAACGAAAGATTACTACTACCACATCAGCTCTAGATGGCTGTGGTGCAGTTGGCTGAGTGTCAGCTGCATGTGTCAGCTGCATTAAGATCACTTCTGACCAAAAGGTCATGAGTTGGAAGCCAGCCCAAGTCGGAGTGAGCTTCCAACCAATTGTGTAGCTTGTTGTCGACCTTTGCAACTCGAAAGACAGTTGTATCTGTCAAGTACTGGGCCTGTGGCACAGCTGTCTGAGTGTCAGCGGCATTAAGATAACTTCTGACCAAAAGCTCATGAGTTCGAAGCCAGCCCAGATTGGAGTGAGCTTCCGACCAATTGTGTAGCTTGTTGTTGACCTTTGCAACCCGAAAGACAGTTGCATCTGCCAAGTACCGGGACTCTGGCACAGGTGTCTGAGTGTCAGCTCCATTAAGATCACTTCTGACCAAAAGGTCATGAGTTTGAAGCCAGCCCAGGTCGGAGTGAGCTTCCAACCAATTGTGTAGCTTGTTGTCGACCTTTGCAACCTGAAAGACAGTTGCATCTGTCAAGTACCAGGACTGTGGTGCAGCTGTCTGAGTGTCAGCTGCATTAAGATCACTTCTGACCAAAAGGTCATGAGTTCGAAGCCAGCCTAGGTCGAAGTGAGCTTCCGACCAATTGTGTAACTTGTTGTCGACCTTTGCAACCCGAAAGACAGTTGCATCTGTCAAGTAGGAAAATTAGGTACCACCTATGTGTGGGGAGGCTAATTTAACTAATTTACGAGGCCATAAAAAAGACTCCAGCAAAGCATGCAGGGAATACGGAAGTACTTCATCAATGTGGCAGATGGACAATGAAAGCGACAGCTCCCTTGGCAGCCAGAAAAGTTAAATAGCCTCTGAATGTCTGTCTATATCTGTTGCATGTCTTTGGCATTGAATGTTTGCCATATATGTGTACACTGTAATCCGCCCTCAGTCCCCTGCAGGGTGAGAAGGGCGAAATATAAATACTATAAATAAATAAATAGATTATTAAATATGGTTTTCTGTGGACAAGCAGATGACTACTACTGGGTGGCATATGTTCTGTATCAGAAACTAGAGCTGATGTGGTCTATCCAATGCAATATTCTGAATCAGCACCCCAAATAACCAAACTGGATCTAAAGTTGACCAAAAACCGATGTATAACCCTTTTGGTACTAATGTTGGAGAGTGGCCCCTGGTCAAAGTGGTCCCGCATCAAGAGGTCGTTGCTCTAAAAAAGGTTGGGAGCCTCTGGTGTAGATGCACCGCTGAGCTCTTGGCCAGTGTGGAGCGATTGGCAAGCAATGCTTTTTGCATTCCTCTCAATGCTGCCTGCCAGTGTCAACTGTTTTCTTTCAAAATGCTTGACAATAGAGCTTGAAAGGTTCATTTTTGGGAAGCGCCAGTCTCAGAGTTTCCCACACTTTTGATCTCTTTGCCTGCGAGCTGAGACCTCATCTATACTGTCATATAATAATAATCATCATCATCATCATCCATCTCCCTGAAGGGACTCAGGATGGCTTCAAAGGCACTCCAGGGTACATATACAATAGGTACAAACAGTACGAAATTATAAAACATGTCACATAAACCCCTGTCAACACATGTAACATAAAATCAAAATAAAACAACAATAGACAAAACTAACTGCCCTCAGTTCACAAGGTGCCATGTTTTCAAGTTGGAATGGAAGGATTCAAGGATGGGGGCTAATCTAATCTCTTTTGGGAGGGTATTCCAGAGCCAGGGAGCCACCACAGAGAAGGTCCTCTCTCTCATCCCCACCAACCGCACTTGAGACGGTGGTGGGACCAAGAGAAGGGCCTCGCCTGTCGATCTCAGGACTTGTGGCAGTTCGTGGAAAGAGATGTGGTCTCAGTCCCAAAGATAGGTTGGACCCGAAGTGTATAGGGCAGGTATGGGCAAATCCAGGCCCAGGGGCCAGATGTGTCCTCTTGGGCTCTTTTCTCAGGCCCTCCTCTCTCACACCATCCTTCCCTTCCTTCTCTCTTTCCTTCCTTCCTTTCTTTACCTCCCTCTTTCTCCTTCCATCCTTCCTTCCTTCCCTCCTCCCCTTCCTTTCATCCTTCCCTTCCATCCTTTGTCCTTCCTTCCTTCCTTGCTCCATCCTTCCCTCTCTCCCTCTGTCCATCCATCCTTCCTTCCATTTATCCTTCTCTTCCTCCCTTTCTTCCTCCCTCCCTTCTCTTTTTTCCTTCCTCTTTTCCTCCTTGAGGGTGCTTAGTTGGGAGAAGAGAAGGTAAAGAGGAAACCTGAGAACCATGTTTCAAGATTTAAAAGGATGTCCCATTGAGGAAGAGGGGGAAAACTGATTTTCTGCTGTTCTGGAGATCAAGACACAAAGGAGCAATGGTTCCAAATGGCAGGGAAAGAGATTTGACTGAAAAGATTAGGAAGAACTTTGCGGCATAGGTGGTGAAGTATCCTTCTCAGGAGGCTTTTCCACAGTTTTTGTCTATCGGGAGTGCTTGGCAGGGGGTTGGACTTGGGGTCTCTTTTAACTCTAGGATTCTATATCAGGAATAGGCAATATGGGGGCTCATGGATGCACTTTTTCTCTCCTGTCCACCATCTCATCCTGACCAAGACCAACATTTTCCTGTCTTTTTCTGTCTCTGAAAAAAGAGGAAGGGGAGGAAATGGCAGGAAGGGGACTGGGGGAGAACCCCTCCCTCCTGGTCCACCCACCCTGCTTCAGCCTGCAATGGAGACCCCAAGTTAGAAAGTTTGCCCATGCCTGGTATAGGGCTTTATAGGCAATAACCTGCACTTTGAATTGAGCCCGGAAACTTGTCGGAAGCCAGTTTGGAATTACATTATATGTTCAATGTGGACTCATATAATGCAGTTTAACGGCACTGAAGTGTTCCGAACTATTATATGGCAGTGTGGACTCATATAATGCAGTTTAATGGCACTGAAATGTTCCAAACTGGATTATATGGCAGTATAGATGGGACCTCTGTCTGAGAGTTGCAACCTCTTCCCTTCAAGAAAGAAAGGAACTTCTCCCATGCCCTATTCAAGACTATTTTGAAGCCAACCTCTCTCCCATTTTATTATTGTTATTGATGCTATTTGATGTTATTTTTACTGTCAGCTGGACACCGTCCTATTGGAGATACCTAAGGAGGACGAAATCATCCTCCTGGGGGGACTTTAATGCAAGAGTCGGGCGAGACTTCGACCTGTGGCCAGGGACCATAGGAAAAGATGTGGCTTGAAACAGCAACTCGAATGGCATCCTGCTTCTCACCAAATGTGCAGAACACAACCTTGTCATCACAACACGCTCTTTTGCCAGAAAAACAAGTTCAAGACATCATGGAAGGACCCCCGATCAAAGCATTGGCACCTTTTAGACTACGTGCCAGAGACCGCTATGACGTGCTTCTCACAAGAGCCATGACAGGTGCTGACTGCTGGACAGACCACAGGCTAATTCGATCCACGATGGCTATCAAGCACAGACTCCAAGGAAGAAAGACAAGGTGCAATATGAACACCCAAGCCCTTCAGGAGCCCTCCAGATGAGCCCTTCTCCAAGCAGCACTCAAGGATCATCTACCCATAGAAAACCCCGAAAATGTTGAGGAACATCGGAACAAACTGAAGACCTCCATCATCCAAGCCTGCGAAGAAACGGCTCTACTCCGAACTCAAGAATGGAAAACGGAATGTTGGTGGGCAGGAAAAGAGATTTGAAGATGGGCTCAAAGCCAACCTTAAAAACTGTGACGTTGACATCGAGAACTGGGAAGCCCTGGCCCTTGAGCGCTCCAGCTGGAGGTCAGCTGTGACCAGCAGTGCTTTAGAATTTGAAGAGGCACGAATGGAAGGTGAAAGAGAGAAACGTGCCAAGAAGAAGGCGCATCAAGCCAACCCCAACCGAGACTGCCTTCCAACTAGAAACCAATGCCCTCACCGTTGGAGAAGATGCAGATCAAGAATAGTCACAGTCACCTCCGGACCCACCATTACACTGATCTTGGAAGACTATCCTACTCGGACAACGAGGGATCACCTAAGTAAGTAAGTATTATTGTTGTTATTACTATTATTTAGATTGTATGACCGAGGGCGGGAACTGTTTTGTTCTTTTACTTGTATTCTTTGTTAGCAAAGACTTCACAAAGCAATTGAACGTTCTGTTTCAGCAGCACTTGGGTAAGTCTTTCATGTGCTGCATATGGCTTATTCTTATTCCATGCACTAAACACATTCATATTTTGCTTTCTTTGTTGTATCAGTCACACCCTTATTTGCTTTTGGAACTAAGATGTTATTGAGTCAAGAACTTATCCTTTAAGGCTGGGCACCCAATTATGGAGGGAGGTGAGAGTTAATCTGTACCTAAGCCAAGGCTTCCTACAGCATATGTAAACAAAGGCTAACCTGTCTGTTATCCAAAATGTTTGGGACCAGGACAGTTTGAGATATTTTAATTTTATTATGGAATACTTATGTTTGCATATATGTATGCCATGCGAAGAAATTAATTGGTGTTTCATATGCACTGTATATGCATAGCCTGAAGGTAATTTTATGCAATATTTCAAATAATTTTATGCATGGCACACTGAACCATCCAAAAGGAAAGGTGTCACTCTCTGAATGATTTCAGATTTTGGGATTTTAGTTGGAGATGCTCAACAAGTCAGAATATCCCTGAAATTGGAGATCAGAAGAGCTAGCTCAGGCTTGGGCAAACTTGAGCCCTCCAGGTGTTTTGGACTTCAATTCCCACAATTCCTAACAGCCTACCGGCTGTTAGGAATTGTGGGAGTTGAAGTCCAAAACACCTGGAGGGCCCAAGTTAACCCAAGCCTGAGCTAAATCTTAGAACTTTAAGTTTCATGTGGATTCCGGGAAGTGGTGTGGTTTTTGGATCATGAATGGATGGTACGCTTGGTTAATTAAAAAATGGTTTAAAACTCGTTTCAGATGGTGGTTCAATTCTAAAGTCAATTCCGATTTTCACAGAAAAAAAATGTTCAAAACTTTTTGAAACTTCAGAGACTTTCGAATCCTTTCGTTAAATATTATTTCTTGTTTCATTGGGTGGTCTTTACTAAAAGTAGTTGTTTTACTCCAGAAGCGGGAAAAAGCAAGCAGAGGAAATTCCTTGCTTCTCTGGTTTAAAACTGGCTTCTCTGGCTTTAAAACTGACTTCTCTGCCTTAAGCCGAGGCCAAGAACCAGAAGCGGGGAAAAGCAAGTGGAGGATATTCCTTCCTTCTCTGGTTTAAATCTGGCTTCTCTGGCTTGAGCCGAGGCCAGGGACCAGAAGCGGGGGAAAGCAAATGGAGGGAATTCCTTCCTTCTCTGGTTTAAAACTGGCTTCTCTGGCTTGAGCCGAGGTCAGGGACCAGAAGTGGGGAAAAGCAAGGGGAGGAAATTCCTTTCTTCTCTGGTTTAGAACTGACTTCTCTGGCTTTAAAGCTGGCTTCTCTGGCTTGAGCCGAGGCCAGGAAATTCCTTCCTTCTCTGGTTTAAAACTGGCTTCTCTGGCTTTAAAACTGACTTCTTTGGCTTGAGCCGAGGCCAGGGACCAGAAGCGGGGAAAAGCAAGTGGAGGAAATTCCTTCCTTCTCTGGTTTAAAACTGGCTTCTCTGGCTTTAAAACTGACTTCTCTGCCTTAAGCCGAGGCCAAGGACCAGAAGCGGGGAAAAGCAAGTGGAGGATATTCCTTCCTTCTCTGGTTTAAATCTGGCTTCTCTGGCTTGAGCCGAGGCCAGGGACCAGAAGCGGGGGAAAGCAAATGGAGGGAATTCCTTCCTTCTCTGGTTTAAAACTGGCTTCTCTGGTTTTAAAACTGGCTTCTCTGGCTTGAGCCGAGGTCAGGGACCAGAAGTGGGGAAAAGCAAGGGGAGGAAATTCCTTTCTTCTCTGGTTTAGAACTGGCTTCTCTGGCTTTAAAGCTGGCTTCTCTGGCTTGAGCCGAGGCCAGGAAATTCCTTCCTTCTCTGGTTTAAAACTGGCTTCTCTGGCTTTAAAACTGACTTCTTTGGCTTGAGCCGAGGCCAGGGACCAGAAGCGGGGAAAAGCAAGTGGAGGAAATTCCTTCCTTCTCTGGTTTAAAACTGGCTTCTCTGCCTTGAGCCGAGGCCAGGGACCAGAAGTGGAGAAAAGCAAGTGGAGGAAATTCCTTCCTTCTCTGGTTTAAAACTGGCTTCTCTGGCTTTAAAACTGGCTTCTCTGGCTTGAGCCGAGGCCAGGAAATTCTTTCCTTCTCTGGTTTAAAACTGGCTTCTCGGGCTTGAGCCGAGGCCAGGAAATTATTTCCTTCTCTGGTTTAAAACTGTCTTCTCTGGCTTTAAAACTGGCTTCTCTGGCTTGAGCCGAGGCCAGGAAATTTCTTCCTTCTCTGGTTTAAAACTGGCTTCTCTGGCTTTAAAGCTGGCTTCTGTGGCTTGAGCAGAGGCCAAGAAATTCCTTCCTTCTCTGGTTTAAAACTGGCTTCTCTGGCTTTAAAACTGGCTTCTCTGGCTTGAGCCGAGGCCAGGAAATTCCTTCCTTCTCTGCTTTAAAACTGGTTTCTCTGGCTTGAGCTGAGGCCAGGGATCAGAAGGAGAGGAAAGCTGAGTCATTTCAAAAATGGCAGAAAAAGCTTCGGAAGGGCAAAGGGACTTCAGATTTTCTTATTTATGCTAAGTTTGGTCCAGATCCATCATTGCTGGGGTTCAAAAAGGTAATTTTTCCAACTTTATTCCAAAGTACGAAGATTCCGACGATACCTAACCATGCCTAATGGATGACCCTAGGAGTATCTTCTGACTCTAGGATTCTATGATTTGACCAGATACTTACAGAACTGTGATTCGGGCGATTGCAACACCTTCTTGGATTCCTGCCATATGGTCTTGCAGTCCTCCTGGAGCTTGTAGAACCTTTCCCTCCTCCATGATTCGGACTTGACTTTCAGGAGGTGGCTCCCCCTCAGGAGGAACTTGAGGTCTGGATCATCTTGCAGTCCTATAGAAGATAAAAAAAGGTAACAGTCAACAACTAGGACATTCACATAAACATTCAGAAGAATGTCCTGACAGTAAGTTCAGCAATGGAATATGGTGCCTCACAGTCTCCTTCTCTGGAGGTCATCTGCCGAGAAGGTTTCACGATGCCTTCCTGCACAGAAGAATGAGGTTGGATTGGATGACCACTGGAGTCCCTTCTAACTCTTATGTTTTTATCATTTCAAATTGGAGACTTGCTTTTAAAGACTCCTTTTCCCAGAATCCAGAACATGACTTTGCTGGCTGGGGGATTCTGGGATTTCTAGTTCTCTGTTTCTGCTTATGTTTAATTCTTTACATTTTTCTTTATCTATATAAATGAAATACATATGTATGTGTGTATCTACCTATGTTTGTATGTAGTTTTCAAGATGTCTCCCACACCCAGATAGCTCTATGACTCTCTCCAACGATGGATCTCTATCAAACTTGGCACACAGACTGACCAACTTTAAGTTCTGCGAATATCAGAGGATGATGGGAGTTATAGTTCACCCGTACTCAAAGAGCATTGTGAACCCCAGCAATGATGGATCTGGACCAAACTTAGCATACATACCCAACATGACCACCTTTAAATACTGGCAGAGTTTGAAAGAAATTGTCCCTAGATTTTGGGAATTGTAGTTTCACCCACAATCAAAGAGCATGACGTCCCCAACCTATGATGGATCTGGACCACATTTGGCAAACATACCCAACATGACCAATGTTGACTGTTGATGGCATTTTGGGGGGATTGACCTGGGATGTTGGGAGTTGTAGTTCACCCACAATCAAAGAGCATAGTGAACCCAATGTATGATGGATATGGATCAAACCTGGCACACATACCCAACATGACCAATGACAACTACTGATGGTTTTTTGTGGGGATTGATCAGGGATGTTGGGAGTTGTAGTTCACCCACCATCAAAGAGCACAGTGAACCCAACCAGTGATGGATATGGACCTAACTTGGCACACATACTCAACATGATAAATGTTAACTGCTGATTGTGGGGGGTTTTTTTGGGGGGGGGATTGACCTGGGATGATGGGGGTTGTAGTTTACCCACAATGCAAGAGCACAGTGAACCCAACCTGTGATGGATATAGAACAAACCTAGCACACATACCCAACATGGGCAATGTTAACTACTGGTGGTGTTTTGTAGGGATTGGCCTGGGATGTTGGGAGTTGTAGTTCACCCACAATCAAAGAGCACAGTGAACCCAACCTATGATGTATATGGACCAAACTTGGCACACATACTCAACATGATAAATGTTAACTACTGATTGTGTTTTGCAGGGATTGATCTGGTATGTTGGGAGTTGTAGTTCACCCAAATCCAGAGAGCACTGTGAACCCCACTGATGAGAGATGTGGACCATGATAGATATTATCACTATCAACTTTAACTGCTGGTGTGGTTTTGGGGGTAATGACAGATGGCGATGGGAGCTGTCGTTTACCCATATCCTTATGATAAATGTTAACTGCTGATGGTGGGGGGTTTTTTTGGGGGGGGACAGGGGACTTGACATGGGATGATGGGAGTTGTTGTTTACCCACAATGAAAGAAGCCAGTGAACCCAACCTATGATGGATATAGAACAAACCTAGCATACATACCCAACATGGCCAATGCTAACTACTAATTGTGTTTTGCAGGGATTGGCCTGGGGTGTTGGAAGTTATAGTTCACCCACAATCAAAGAGAATAGTGAACCCAACCTATGATGTATATGGACCAAACTTGGCACACATACCCAACATGATAAATGTTAACTGCTGGTGGTATTTTGCAGGGATTGATCAAGGATGTTGGGAGTTGTAGTTCACCCAAATCCAGAGAACACTGTGAACCCCACTGATGAGAGATGTGGAACATGATAGATATTATCATGATCAACTTTAACTGCTTGTGTGGTTTTGGGGGTAATGACAGATGGAGTTGAAGTTTACCCATATCCTTATGCATTTTATAATGGATCTACTAATAAATTCCAAAACCAAACAATTAACTATTTCTAATGTTTGTCCTTAAAAAATACCTAACACAGGCATCGCTGGGTACATAAGCTAGTAAGTTAGAAAAGGCATTGTGCGCCAGTATTGCTATAACAATGTGGGAATCACTGCACAAACACGTGGTCATAAATCAAACCAGACAACTAGAAGTAGAAGGAATCAGATCTTTCGCTAGCGGGATTATGAAGGATTATATTTGTCATAAGCACTCAATTTGCTCAGTCATTTTGCGAGACACAGCAGCACCGTAATAACATCAAAGAACAGCCCTCTCAATTTCATCATCACTGTGATTTGCGGATGATAAATGCCTCCGCGTGAACCAGAAAGGAATTCATCCCAGCTGCCATTTACTAAAATCATTTGTCCCCATGCTCAGCCTCCTCTTACATAACTGAACTCGTAAGCTTTCACCTGATGATGCCAGCTCATGGATACCTGTATATCATGGTGAGCATGTGAAGGTCCATAATGTCCATAATTGCAATCATAAGGTATAATCATCTTAATGAAACTCATGGATGGGAGTCACCAAAGCTTTGTGTAACCACAGCTGAGACATAGTAGATACAGCTCAGAAAAACGTTCGGATGAAAATGGCCCAGCGAATGATTTGAATGTTCTTTCCTCAGAATGATCTACTTGGAGCCCTTTGAGGCTTTC
This sequence comes from Anolis sagrei, assembly GCF_037176765.1. NCBI lineage: Eukaryota > Metazoa > Chordata > Lepidosauria > Squamata > Anolidae > Anolis > Anolis sagrei. Next base: position 125,006,660 of record NC_090026.1, on the reverse strand, counting down.
AAAGGTCTCCAAGGTTGCATCTACACTGTAGATTTGAATGCAGCTTGGCACCACTTTACCTTCCACGGCTCCATGCTATAACATCTCGGTAGTTGTCGTTTCACAAGCTCTTCTCTGCCAAAGAGTTATGGTGCTTCAGCAAACTACAACTCTCATGGAGCCATAGAAGCTAAAGTGGTGTCTAGCTGTGTTGATTCTATGGTGTAGATCAGTGGTTCTCAACCTTCCAGATGCCGCGACCCCTTAACACAGTTCCTCATGTTGTGGTGGTCCCCAACCATAACATTATTTTCGTTGCTACTTCATACCTGTAATTTTGCTACTCTTATGAATTGTCATGTAAATATCTGATATGCAGGATGTATTTTCATTCACTGGACCAAATTTGCCACAAATACCCAATACGCCTAAATTTGAATACTGGTGAGGTTGGGAGGGAGCTGATTTTGTCATTTGTAAGTTGTAGTTGTTGGGATTTATAGTTCACATACAATCAGAGGCAGCCATAGGTAATTTTCAATGGTAAGCAAACAGTATTTTGGCGCCTCCTCCCCTCACTCCCAAACCAATCACTGATATATATTTTCTGTTTGTCATGGGAGTTCTGTGTGCCATATCTGATTCAATTCCATCATTGGTGGAGTTGAGAATGCTCTTTGATTTTAGGTGAACTATACATCCCAGTAACTACAACTCACATATGTCAAGGTCTATTTTCCCCCAAGAACGCTTCAAGAGCGCCCCTGGGCAAAATCAACTATACTGCAAATGCTTACTTTGCGTAATGGGTAGAGCCGCCCCTGACACAGTTCCTCCTGTTGTGGTGACCCTCAACCATAGCATTATTTTCGTTGCTACTTCATACCTGTAATTTTGCTACTGTTATGAATTGTGATGTAAATATCTGATATACAGGATTTTTTTTCATTCACTGGACCAAATTTGGAACAATACCCAATACTCACAAATTGGAATACTGGTGAGGTTGAAGGGGGTTTATTTTGTCATTTGGGAGTTGTAGTTGCTGGGTTATAGTTCACCTACAATCAAAGAGCATTCTGAACTCCAACAACAATGGAATTGAACCAAACTTGGCACACAGAACTCCCATGATCAACAGAAAATACTGGAAGGGTTTGGTGGGCATTGACCTTGAGTATGAGAATTGTAGTTCACCTACATCCAGAGAGCACTGTGGATTGAAACAATGATGGACCTGGACCAAATTTGGCATGAATACTCAATATGCCCAAATGTGAACACTGGTGGAGTTCAGGGGAAATAGACCTTGACATTTGGGACTTGTAGTTGCTGGAATTTATAGTTCACCTACAATCAAAGAGCATTCTGAACTCCACCAACAATGAAATTGAACCAAAGTTCCCACACAGAACTTCCATGACCAACAGAAAATACTGTGTTTTCTGATGGTCTTTGGTGACCCCTCTGACACCCCCCTTGCAACCCCACTAGGAGTTCTGACCCCCAGACTGAGAAATGCTCATGTAGGTGCATATAAATCTATTATTTTAATGCCACGATTTTAAGGGTTGATTGACAACACTATAAATTAGTAGGATAAGGCATAATGATCCATACTACTTAAATTCTTGGTTTGTGGAAGTTAATTTGAGTGGTAGATTAGGGTATTTTTTGTCAATTTCCAGTACTTTTAATTGAGCCTGTGTATTTAAAAGGAACACAAGAAAACATTTTACTGAGTCTATGAAGTGACTAATGGGCACAAACTAACTGGCACATAACATCTAAACTCCGTCTCAGACATTAAATTCTTGGCATTCTTGGCCTTATCCAGACCTTAGAATGTTCTTTTTCAAAAAGAACTAATTACTTTGCTCATCACTGTTTTAGCTCAAGGGGCCATTTATCCCTGCAGACCAGCAAGGAAATTACAGAACTCATTACTGAACAAATTACCAGAAATTACAAGAAATTGCTCTCTTCTACCCCCAAGTGGTCAATTCAGACATTGCATCTTAAAGATACTGAGAATAATTCAAAAGATATGAGGTGGCCATCCATGTGATCTCTTTCTTTCCTCTCCCATTGCTCAGACTGAGTCAGCACAGACACATAACAACATATATCAAAGCAGGTGACCTATTCCAGTTCTTCTGGAAAGTAGTGAACTACAGCTAAAGGCATTATAAGCAAACATACATAACTAGAGTCCAAAGTGCACCTCCAAGAAGTAACTGGTTATCGAAATGACTCATCTGGGAAAATATCTTCCTTTCTAGATTTGCTTTGGACTGTTATATGCCTGGCTTAGCATAGGACAGGAATCAATCACTCCTTCAGATGTTGTTGGACTACAATGCCCAGTATTCCCCATTCATTGGTTATTAAGACTGCTGGGACTTGTAGTCCTGCAATGTCTAAAATACTGCATGGTTCCCATCTGCATTTTAATAAAAGATGGAAGCTTGCGTTTTTCTAGTTCATGTTGAATTCCAACTCCCATCAGTCCCACCAATAGGAAGTAGCTGGGGATGATGAAACTTGTAGTCCACCCATAGCTGGAAGGTTATGGGTGTTGTAGTAGAAGCCTAAGATTCAGAACTCAGTAGGTGACTCTTTTCATGACAACATTATAATCATCTCACATGGGATGGGATCCTTTTTTTGGAGAGGTTTTTCTATAGTAGCATAAACAACTGAACTTGGTTGAGGGGGAATGATGGGACTTATGGTCTCAAACACCAAGAGCGCCAAAGGCTCCTTTCGTCTCACTTAGAATCATAGAGTTGGAAGAGACCTCCTGGGCCATCCAGTCCAACCCCCTGCCAAGAAGCAGGAATATTGCATTCAAAGCACCCCTGACAGATGGCCATCCAACCTCTGTTTAAAAGCTTCCAAAGAAGGAGCCTCCACCACACTCCAGGGCAGAGAGTTCCACTGCTGAATGGCTCTCACAGTCAGGAAGTTCTTCCTCGTGTTCAGACTATTCTTTCTTGTAGTTTGAAGCCATTGTTCCGCGTCCTAGTCTCCACTTGATAGATAAGATGCCCAATAAGAGATAACTAAAAATACATTATGGCATGCAAAGGCAACATAATGGAACTGCAAAAAATAGTTGGTAAATTTCCAATTTCAGACACAGAAACTATCCATACAAAAGTACAGCCCTTTCCACAATGCAAAATGAACAAATGAACTGTGATTTCAGTTTCTGTCTCTCTATCTATGTTTATGTTCTGCTTGTGTTTTCACTTCCCTCTCACTTGTGGGTTGCCTACCATGTGGCTGCACTTTCAACACTCCAAATTTGCAGTGCACAGCCTGGAGACGTGCAATTTGTATAGTTTGTGTTTCATATAAACAGTATTTGGCTTAATGTGCAAATGTCCTGCCTTGGCAGAAAGTTGCCCTGTTCATACTTCCTTTTGTCTGTTCTGAATCTACTGTCAATGGTGCAAAGATCATCACACCCTTCCAGCTTCATTGGCTCATGCCAACGGAGATTCAAGCACATTAGGCTAAAGCTTAACTCTTCTAGAAAGCCATCATCCTCAATTGTTTCAAGCTCATGGACAGACTTTGGAAACATTACTTTTTGAATTTCAACTCCCAGAATCCACTACACAATATAACTATTGGCTGGATGGGATATTTAGGGAGTGTCCAATTCTGGGCACCACAATTCAAGAGAGATATTGACAAGCTGGAATGTGTCCAGAGGAGGGCGACTAAAATGATCAAGGGTCTGGAGAACAAGCCCTATGAGGAGTGGCTTAAGGAGCTGGGCATGTTTAGCCTGAAGAAGAGAAGGTTGAGAGGGGATATGATAGCCATGTATAAATATGTGAGAGGAAGCCACAGGGAGGAGGGAGCAAGCTTGTTTTCTACTTCCCTGGAGACTAGGACGCGGAACAATGGCTTCAAACTACAAGAGAGGAGATTCCATCTGAACACGAGGAAGAACTTCCTGACTGTGAGAGCCGTTCAGCAGTGGAACTCTCTGCCCCGGAGTGTGGTGGAGGCTCCTTCTTTGGAAGCTTTTAAACAGAGGCTGGATGGCCATCTGTCAGGGGTGATTTGAATGCAATATTCCTACTTCTTGGCAGAAAGGGGTTGGACTGGATGGCCCATGAGGTCTCTTCCAACTCTGTGATTCTATGATTCTATGATTATGTAGTGTTTGTTTTTGTTTTTCGTGTCAGGAGCAACTTGAGAAACTGCAAGTCGCTTCTGGTGTGAGAGAATTGGCTGTCTGCAAGGACATTACCCAGGGACAACTGGGTGTGTGTTTTTAAAATGTTTTTACTATCCTTCTGGGAGGCTTCTCTCATGTCCCCGCATGGAGCTGGACCTGATAAAGGGAGCTCACCCGTGCTCTCCCCAGGTTGGATTAGAACAGGCAGCTTTCAGGTCCGCAACCGAACGTTCAAGTCATCAGTCCTGCTGGCAAAAGGGTTTAACCCACCGCGCCACCGGGGTCTATAAGTGGTATAAGTATTAGATTATGATTCCAGAAACCAGGGTTTGAATCCCCACACATCCATAGAATCCCAACTAGTGACCTTGAGCAAGTCGCACTCTCTCAGCCTCAGAGGACAGCAAAAGAAAACTCCTGCTGAAGCAAATCTGACCAAGAAATCTCCTTAATAGATGCACCATAGGAGCACCATATGTTGGAAATGACTTGAAGGAACACAACAACAACAATCACAAACCTGCAGCATATCGTCTCCAAGATCTGTTCATCTGTTCATCTGTTGCATTGCAAGGTCAGAACTTGAAGCCTAAGATGACCACTTGTGGTGTCACAGCGATTGAGCCCTGATGATGTCACAAGAGGCTGCCCTTGATGATTTATTTATTGTATCAGAAGCAAACCAAGGGTACAGTTGAAAACACAAAGTTTAAAAACTTGGCATTATATTAAATGTCCTTTGATCAGAAGCTATCCACTTGGAGTGCTTCTGGTGTTGCTATAAGAAGGTCCTCCATTGTGCATGTGGCAGGGCTCAAGTTGCATTGTAACAGGTGGTCTGTGGTTTGCTCTTCTCCACACTCGCATGTTGTAGACTCCACTTTGTGGTCCCACTTCTTAAGGTTGGCTCTGCATCTCGTGGTGCCAGAGTACAATCTGTTCAGTGCCTTCCTTCCAAGTCATCCAGTCTTCTGTGTGCCCAGGGAGGAGTTTCTCATTTGGTGTCAGCCATGACTTGAGATTCCAGGTTTTAGCCTGCCACTTTTGGACTCTTGCTTGCTGAGGTGTTCCTGTGAGTATCTCTGTAGAAAACTATTTCTTGATTTAAGGCGTTGGCATACTGGCTGATATCTGAACAGGGGATGGGCTGAAGATGTCAATGAAGATGTCCTTTCATTATTGGCTGCTACTTCCTGGCAGATGTCAGGTGGTGCAATATCTGCTAAACAGTGTAATTTCTCCAGTGGTGTAGGACATAGACATCCTGTTATAATGTGGCATGTCTCATTAAGAACCACATCCACTGTTTTAGTGTGGTGAGATGTGTTCCACACTGGGCATGCATACTCAGCAGCAGAGTAGCAAAGCACAAGGGCAGATGTCTTCACTGTGTCTGGTTGTGATCCCCAGGTTGTGCCAGTCAACTTTTGTATGATATTGTTTTTAGCGCCCACTTTTTGCTTGGTATTCAGGCAGTGCTTCTTGTAGATCAGAGAATGGTCACTCCCAGGTATTTGGGTGTGCTGCAATGCTCCAGTGGGATTACTTCCCAGGTAATCCTCAGAGCTCGAGATGCTTGTCTGTTCTTAAGGTGAGAAGCACACTGCTGAACGGCTCTCACAGTCAGGAAGTTCTTCCTCATGTTCAGATGGAATCTCCTCTCTTGTCGTTTGAAGCCATTTTTCCTTGTCCTAATCTCCATGGAAGCAGTAAACAAGCTTGCTCCCTCCTCCATGTGGCTTCCACTCACATATTTATACATGGCTATCATATCTCCTCTCATCCTTCTCTTCTTCAGGCTAAACATGCCCAGCTCCTTAAGCCACTCCTCATAGGGCTTGTTCTCCAGACCCTTGATCATTTTAGTCACCCTAAACGTGAGAATTAGAGAAGAGGATCCAGACCCTGAAACTCAATTCTGAGAACTGCAAAACTATATGAGCATGATGCCAAAAGTATGAATGGCTTAGTCAAGGTGACTCTGAAGGACACTCATTGCATCACCTGATGAAAAGACAGGTGAAACTGGATGCCATCGGTATCCCAATGACCTCTCACCTCAACTTCCAAGTGATCTCTCCCTTTAATTAAATTAATCATGAAAATTAAGGTGGTAGGGCTCTCCCATATAAATGTTGTTGTATGCCTTCAAATAATATTCTAACGTATGGCGTCCCTAAACTGAGCCTATCGCAGGATGAGATTGTGGCTGAGAAAGTGTGACTCACTCAAGGTCACACAGTGGATTTCCATAGCCGAATAGATAATTCAATCCAATGCTTTTTTAAACAAAATCATGTCAGAAACTGCAAGTCACTTCTGTTGTGAAAGAATAAAATAATAATAACACTGTATTTATATTTCCCGTGGGGACTCAGAGTAGATTACAGTGTTAACAGAAACCAGCAAATAGTCAATGCCTTGTTACAATACAATGAGACACACAAACACAAACAAGGCAAAGGCTTCTCCTTTCATTTCCGGCTTTGGAGGAATTGATGATCATCTCTGTCTCTGATGGAAGATGCTATTCTCCATTTCCAAGCTGAGGAGCCTGTGTTATCACCTCCTGATTGTGTGATCGGCATGATTGCTTGGAGCATCTTATGCCTTTCCCACCAAAGCAGTACCTATTTATCTACTCACATTTGCAAGTTTTTGAACTGCTGTGTTGACAGGAGCTAAGGTTAACAGCAGGAGCTCACCCAGTCCTGTGGATTTGAACTGCCAACCTTCAGGTCAACCGTTCAGCAGCACAAGGGTTTACACTATTGTGCCACCATCTGCAGAGATGTTGCCCAGGGGATGCCCAGATGTGTTACCATCCTGTGGGAGGCCTCTCTCGTGTCCCTGCATGGGAAGCTGGGGCTGACAGATGGGAGCTCACCCTGTCTTCCAGATTTGAAAGGCTGACCTTTAGATCAGCAGTTCAGCCGGCACAAGGGTTTTACCCTTGTGCCACTGCAGCTCCAATCCAATGCTCAAACCACTCAACTAGGCTGGGTCTCATAACATTATCTTTCTATTTGGAATGAAATCCCTCAGTCTCAGTTTCTCTAAATTACCATAATAAGCCATCAGTTGAGGCTATATTATGTCAAGTGGGGTGGCCGGAACCAGTTCTGGGTTTTATTTTGAACTATCAGGGGGTTATCCAAGGTCCTGAATACTATCTCCAAATTCAGCACTTGGAACAGCTACTCAAATACTCTTTTAAAACACAGTTTTTGTCCTTGGGTTATAAATGTCATTTCCTTATTGGTTCTATCATAAAAACATGGGACATTTTTATTAAACTAAAAAAAGTTGTCCTGTAGCACATTTTACTATAGTTTTTCAATAAATATCTCATAGAGTTCCCTCCAATTCAATTAAGTTTCTGGAGCATATCAACTACTTTCAAAGTAAATAACACACAACTAACACTTTCAAACCAGGAAAAGATTTTCCTTTCCAAATTTTGTTACATAGTGTAATGGGACTTGAGAACCCAGAATTTTTTTATATCCACAGGGTCCTGGAACTACAACTCAGTTGTCTCCACTATGTATTGAAGTTGTATAGATATATTTGATGTGATACATCGATACCAGGCATGGGCAAATTTTCTAACTTGAGGGCTGCTTGTTAGCACTCCCTGATAGGAGGACTGGCTGCCCGGTGATGGAAAGAAGGAAGGGAAGGAGGAAGGAAAGAGAGAAGGAAGGAAGGACAGAAGGGAGGGAGGGATGGAAGGAGAAAGAGGGAGAGGGAGAAGGAGGGAAGAAAAGGGGAGGGAAGGAGGGAAGGGTGGAAGGGAAGAATGGAAGAAAGGAAGGGAAGGATGGAAGGAGAAAGAGGGAGGGAGGGAAGAGGGAGGGAAGAGGGAAGGAAGGAAGGAAAGAAAGACAAAAGGGAAATAAAGAAGGAAGGAAAAAGAAAGGGAGGGAGGGAGGAAAGAAGGAACGAAGGAAGGATGAAAGGGTGGAAGGGGAAGGAAGGAAGGAAGGAAGGAAGGAAGGAAGGAAGGAAAGAATGGCGGAAGAGAAGAAAGGAAGAAAGGAAGGGAAGGATTGAAGGAGAAAGAGGAAGGGAGGGAAGAGGGGGAAAGAGGGAAGAAAGGAAAGCCAAAAGGGAAGGAAGGAAGGATGAAGTGGTGGGAGGGAAGGATAGAAGAAAGGAAGAGAAGGATGAAGAAAGCAAGGGAAGGATAAAGGAAAGAGAGAAGAAAGGAAAGACAAAAGGGAAAGAAGGAAGTAAGGAAAAAGAGAGAGAGGGAGGAAAGAGGGAATGAAGGAAGGATGAAAGGGTGGAAGGGAAGGATGGAAGGAGAAAGAGAGAGGGGAGGGGGGAGTAAGGAAAGAGAAGGAAGGAAAGATCAAAGGGAGGGGAGGACAAAAAGGTGGAAGGGAATGGAGGGAGAGGAGGAGGGAAAGAGAAAAGCAAGACAAGGCAAAAGGGAGGGAAGGAAGGATGAAAGTTTGGAAGGGAAGGAAGGAGGGAGGAAGAAAGAGGGAGGTAAAAAAGGGAGGTAAGGAGGAAGGAAAGAGACAAGGAAGGAAGGAAGGAAGGAAGGAAGGAAGGAAGGAAGGAAGGAAGGATAGAATGGAGAGAGAGTGGAGGGCCTGAGAAAACAGCCCAAGGGGCCACATCTAGCCCCTGGGTCTGGGTTTGCCCATACTTGATCTATACTGTTTTCATTTTCTACATCTTTGAATATTTAAGGTTAATGATGAGCAGGAAGGACAACTGAGCATGCCTTACCCCACTGAACCCATTGAGTAACACAGCCAAGTGTTCAGCATATAGTTAACACATAGGGCCTAAATATGAGCTCCAGGGAGGGATGCTGAGCATAAAAGGGCAGAAATAATAGGAGCCTAAGGGTTGGAGCCGAGGAGCCAGCCTGGGAGGCCTAACCTTCAATAACCCACCCCCTGGGTCACAGCGGATTTGACCAAACATAGCCCTACAAATCCTTATCATCGCCACCATCACCAACCTATTTCTACATGGCCTTCTTATAGTGACACCGCAATCAAATCACCTTCCAGTAACACTGGAAAATTGTATTTGATGAAATATGCAAACACTCCAGTCAAGTCAAGACATATTGCAAGTCAAGATTGAATGAGCCAAACATTTCAGAAATAAATATCCGCAAGATTCAAGGGCTGCTGATCCCTGCGCCAGAAATACTTGTTCAAAAAACATAGCCCTTTGGCACTAAAGGGGACTCCACCCTTGTATTGTTTTCCTTACTACTGAAATGTAGATTGTAAGACCATTAGGGCAAGGCCCACTGTACATTTATATTTACACATGAGGCAGAGATAGAAGGAGCCATTGCGAGGGCCGCACAAATAGTCTTTGAGGACCCTAAGAAGCTTCAGGGTCATATTTTGCCCATATGATTATTTAATTGACCGATCAATAGTTCTGCATACAAAAACAACTTTTCTCAGAAGCTACAGCCTCACTACCATCATCTCTCACAAAAGCAAGTCTAGCTCACCGAACCCACAGCAACAACAGAGCAAAGGAAACAGAGATTTCCTGTTTCTTTTTTCAATCAACGTTCTTTCAAAGGTAGAGAGCTAGTCTGCTGACTTTCTATCAATCACAACAAAAACAATAACATGACAGCAATATACAAAATATTTGAGACAGATTGTGGGAAGTTGATTGCAGTATTTCATGCAAATGACATTCCTTATTTCCGTCACTTAAAATACACACATCAGGCAGAATCTATTTTTCATTTATTGTTTTACTTATACTAATACTGACTTAGTTTTTTTTCTCGACATGCAACCTTTCTCCCAATATAAGATCCAAGGCAGATCATAATATGACAGAAAACAGTTGTCTCGCCTTACCTACAGATTCTGCATCCACAGATTATAATATAAATTTGCATCCTGGGGTTATAAATGTCATTTCCTAATTGGTTCTGTCACCAAAACATGGAAAAGGTTTATTATACTGCAAAAGAGCAACATTTCTCAACGTGTGGGTCAGGAGCCCTGGGGTGGTCATGAGGGGATGTCAGAAAAGTCACCAAAGATCATCAGAAGACACAGTATAAAACCTACAACAACCCACAGTATTTTCTGTTTGTCATAAGGGTTTTGGCCCAATTCTATCATCGGGAAGTTTGACCCAATTCTATCATCGGTGGGGTTCAGAATGCTCTTTGATTGTAGGTGAACTATAAATTGCAGCAACTACAACTCCCAAACTCTATCAGTGTTCACATTTGGGCATATTGAGAATTCATTCCAAGTTTGGTCCAGACCCAGGGGCGGCTCAACCCATTACGCAAAGTAAGCATTTGCAGTATAGTTGATTTTGCCCAGGGGCGCTCTTGAGGCGCTCTTGGTGGAAAATAGACCTTGACATATGTGAGTTGTAGTTACTGGGATGTATAGTTCACTTACAACCAAAGAGCATTCTGAACTCCACCAATAATGGAATTGAACCAAATATGGCACACAGAACTCCCACGACGAACAGAATATATATATCAGTGATTGGTTGGGGGGGGGGGGGGGGCGCCAAAATACTGTTTGCTTACCGTCAAAAATTACCTAGGGCCGCCTCTGTCCAGACTCATCATTGTTTAAGTCCACAGTGCTCTCTGGATGTAGGTGAACTACAACTCCCAAACTCAAGATCAATGCATACCAAACCCTTCCAGTATTTTCTGTTGGTCTGTGTGCCAAGTTTGGTTCAATTCTATCGTTGGTGGTGTTCAGAATGCTCTTTGATTGTAGGTGAACTATAAATCCCAGCAACTACAGATCCCAAAGGACAAAATCTATCCACCCTCCAACCCCATCAGTATTCAAATTTGGGCATATCAGGTATTTGTGCCAAATTTGGTCCAGTGAATGAAAATACATCCTGTATATCCAATATTTACATTAAGATACATAACTGTAACAAAATTACAGTTACGAAGTAGCAATGAAAATAATGTTATGGTTGGGGGTCACCACAACATGAGAAACTGTATTAAGGGGTCACGGCATTAGGAGGGTTAAGAAACACTGACATAGAGTCGCAACCAATTTCAACTTAGTTTGTGGCAGCCACAAAAACAAAGTTCCTGGAGGATAACAACTCATTTCAATGTAAGTATCGCACAATTACACAGGAAATAACACTTTCAAACCAGGAACATAATATTCTTCCAATTTTGTTACATAGTGTAATGGGACTTGAACATCCATGGAGTGTGGATCTTTTTTAAAAAGATGTATTAAAGTATTTGTAAAAGGGTGTGAAAAATATAGCAATCATGATATAAATAATGAACAACACTCCAAAGTCCACCTGCAATAGATGGTTAACGTTCAAAAGTAAACAGTGCCGTGTTCTCCAGCCTTCGGAAAGAAAGCTGAGAAGCAGCCAAGAACACATCACTCGAAGCCGGATGAAAGGGAAGAAAAGAACATAGAAGAAAAGCCACAAGACTGGAAGGAAAAGAACTTATCGAAGTGAGAGTTCAGAGGGTTCAAAATAACTTTTTGGTTTTACTTCAAGGTGCGTCAGAGATCAGAACATCTGCCGAGTCCGGTTGAAGATTGCCAAGTCTCTTACCCAATCTTTTCCCATTGAGAGCTGCGACTTTCCGGCTCTCTTCCAGCAAGAGGTTCTGCTGGGCCTTGCTGAGGATGGGCTGCCTTCGGAAGCACTGCATGGCTCTCCGGGAGAGGCACCCGGCGACCGAAAAGGCATCGGGAGGCTCTCTCCAAAGGCCAGGGTCAGACCCAGTTGCCACCACTGAGTTCCTCGTTGACAAAGAGCGCGTCGGAAAAGTTGGCACCAGGCGCAGAGACAACAAAAACACCAGAGGCAGGGAAGGAGGGGAAGGACGGAGGCTGAAGGCTTGGCTGTCGGATGTGGGACGGTGACGTTGGACAATCACAGCTCTCTCTGGGAGAGGAATTGCACTGCACGCCTCTCTTAGGCAGGACCAAGGTTCCCTGGTAATTAAAGCTTAATTGCTTTTGGGTGTCACACGGCAAGGGCAATCTGTGATACCGCTCTGCCTTCTTTCTCTCTTGGTCATGCCTCCCCTTAAGGGTTCAAGACACATGAAAGTGAATCTTGTCCATATCATTCAGGCAGGCATGGGCAAACTTGGGCCCTCCAGATGTTTTGGACTTCAACTCCCACAATTCCTAACAGCCTCAGGCTTGAGGCTGTTAGTAATTGTGGGAGTTGAAGTCCAGAACACCTGGAGGGCCCAAGTTTGCCCATGCCTTTATTAAAGAGAAAATTCACCTTAACATGACCAGCCCAGCCAAGTTGATGTTCTGGTGTTATGATGGGGATCAAGAACAGGGCTCCACAGCCACCTATGGACCCACCACCAAGACATCACATCCAGAAGACAATCATACTTGAGCTACGAGGGATTGCCTAAGTAAGTCAGTATTTTAATGGTCTTGTGTTGCGTCATTCTGTTTTAATCCTATTTTACTCCACCTGGGCATCACTATTATTATTACTATTACTATTACTATTATTATTATTATTCACTTGATTTCCTGCAAATCTCTTGAGAAGACAGGCAGAGTAATGTCAGCATGCTGGAAGAAGTCAAGACCACCAGCATTGAAGCGATGATCTTACACCATCAACTCCACTGGACTGGCCATGTTGTCCGAATGCCCGAACACTTTCTCCCAAAGCAGTTACTATACTCCCAACTCAAGAACGGGAAACATAATGTTGGTGGACAAGGAAAGAGATTTAAAGATGGACTTAAAGTTAACTTTAAAAACTGTGGCATAGACACTGAGAACTGGGAAGCCCTAGCCCTTGAGCATTCTAGCTGAAAGTCAGCTGTGACCAGCAGTGCTGTGAAATTTGAAGAGGCACGAAAGGAGGGCGAAAGGGAGAAAAGCACCAAGAGGAAGGTGTATGAAGCCAACCCTGACCGGGACCGCCTTCCACCTGGAAACTGATGTCCTCACTGCAGGAGAACATGCGGATCAAGTATAGGACTCCACAACCACCTACAAACCCACTGCCAAAGCACTACACTTGGAGGACCATCATCCTCAAGCTATGAAGGATCACCTAAGTAAGTAAGTAAGTATTATTCACTAGGAAACTATATTGACACCTTGTAACATCCTATCTGTTTCAGGCAACATATTTTCCTACACTTTGGCTGTGGCAGATTTTGTAATTTTAACAGGAAATACACTCCCTCCCAACTCAACCTGAAATTTTCAAAAGCTCACCTAATAATAACCAGCCACAACATACATTGAAGGAAGACAGAGAATACTTTGGCCACTGCCTAATATGATTCAGTATTCATCGGAGTGCTGCTGGGTGACATAACACATTTTGTGACATCCCCAAAAATTCCTTCTGATGATATTCCACTTTTTCACAACGATCACCTGACGGCACACATGGCCATTTAATTGATGGAGAAAATGGTCCCTGGAGGCACCAAGGGATTCATCCTTCTATTCTTGTTCACACTCAATCACTTTTTTGAGGAATGTTGCCCAGAGGGGGGGACACCACTTTCACTGTCATGGTTCAATGCTATGGAATCCTGGGAGTTGTAGTTTCACAGGCTCTTTTTGTGATAGTAAGGACTGCTGAGGACTCCCTGAGAGCCCAAACCTGTCTTCTCTATCACTTCTTTCCTTCTTCTCCTCTCTTTCTCTTTCCCTTTCTCTCTTTCTCTTCCTTATTTCCTTTTTCTTGCTTCCTTCTTTCTTTTTCTCTTTTCCTTCATTCACTTTTCTTCTCTCTTTTCCTTCCTTTATTTTTCTACTTTCCTTTCTTCTTCCTTCCTTCCTTCCTTCCTTCCTTCCTTCCTTCCTTCCTTCCTTCCTTCCTTCCTGTCTTGTTCTCTTTCCTCTTTTCTATCTTTCTCCCTTTTGACCTTTCCTTTTTCTCTCATCCTTCCTTCCTTCCTTCCTCTCTTCTTTCTTCCTTTCTTCCATCCCTCCTTCCTTTCTGTCTTGCTCTCTTTCCTCTTTTCTATCTTTCGCCTCCCTTTTGACCTTTCCTTTCTCTCTCTCTTCCTTCCTTCCTTCCTCTCTCTTCTTCCTTTCTTCCATCCCTCCTTCCTTTCTGTCTTGCTCTTTTCCTCTTTTCTATTTTCTCTCTCTTTCAACCTTTCATTTTTTTAAGGTTGTTCAGGCTGTCTGGCCATGTTCTAGAAGCATTCTCTCCTGACGTTTCGCCTACATCTATGGCAGGCATCCTCAGAGGTTGTGAAGTCTTTCCTTTTCCTCTATTCTTTCCTTCCCTCCTTTCTATCTATCTCTATCCTTTCTCTCACTTTTTTCCCTTTCCTCTCTTCCTTCCTGTTTCATTTCCTTCCTTCTTTCTCTATTCCCATCTCTCCCACTATCTCTCTGTGCAATAACACTAATGCAATTTGACTCTAACTGCCCTAGCTAAGGAATCCTGGGAGCTGTACCTTGGACAGGCACCTGAACTCTTTGGCAGACAATACTAGAGACCTTGCCAAACTACAACTCTCAGGGTTGGATAGCACAGAGCCATGGCATTTAAAGTGGTGTCAAACTTCATTGATTCACCTTTAAACAAAATTAAACAACTAATTATATTTGCATTATTTTCAAGAGTATTGTTCCTTTAGGAGTCACTGGAACTGTAATTCTGGAGAAAGTAATTTTTGTCAATATTGCAAATATTAACCACTCATTTGACATTCATCTTGGTTCATAAACAAAAAGTTCCACCTTGTGGCCACTTTGAGAAAAAGCCATTACACTTCTGTTGACTCTTTTCTGTTTGAGTTTGATCTTGATAACTTTACAGAATCCCATATTCACTTTTACAAACTGGTGACATCCCTTTGCAGGCATCCACAAAGCAGTTCTTTCTCTAGCTGCATAAATTTCCATGCTACAATAACACAACAAAGCAAATGTTCAAGCTGCTCCTTCCACAAGCAACCAATTAAGCAATTGGAAAGTTTTAATTATGATGCATAAGTTATTATCATAATTATAAACATTATTGCTGTATCTATAATCATGGTAGGGACCAGCGTGCCAATACCAAACATAGTGGAATATGTTTTCCACTTTGCATGTAATTTCAGTGGAATTCAGGTTGGTTAAGATAGTGAGGGCATTCAGTGAATTTTAGGAAACTTTAACTTGGGATACAGATTCTACACTATAGATTTAATCCAGATGGATACCACTTCAACTTCCATGTCTCAGTGCTAAGGAAACCTGGGAGTTGTAGTTTGGCGAGGCACCAGCACTCTTTGACAGTGAAGGCTAAAGACCTTGTAGAACTACAATTCCCAGGATTCCATCACATGGAGCTGTTGCAGTTAAAGTGGAATCAAACTGCATTAATTCAGTGTGGAATTTCAGTGAGATAAAGGAATGCTTAAAACAGTGTGGAATTCCAGTGGGACTCAGGAATAACAAGACGTGGAATTTGGGCGAGTCACACACTCTCAACCCCAGATAAACTCATGATATAGTCGCCTTAGGGCCACCATAAATCAGAAACAACTTGGAAACACAGCAACATCAAAGGAATCTTTCAGATGGGATGAAATTTCACTGAAAGTCAGGAATGCGTACAATTATGTGGAATTTCAGAGGAATTCAGGGACACTTACTATGGTATGGAATTTCAGTGAAATTCATGAGTGTTCAACTTATGTGAAATTCCAGTGGAATTCAGGAGTGTTTAACATATATGGAATTTCACAGGAATTCAGCAACAATCAACACTGTGGAATTTAAGTGGCATTCAGGCCACATCTGCACTGTCATATCATCTGGTTATGGATTGCAGATCAACTGCATTGAACTGGATTATATAGCAGTGTAAACTCATATAATCTGGGATACATGGTAATGTACATCCAGCCTCAGGAAATCTCCATCTTATGAATATTTTCAGCACAATGGAGGAAAGCTAGGTGCATCCTTCAGCTCTGATCCAAACATTTTCTTAAAGAGAAAACTTGACTCTTATGCAACAAGACAAGGTATAAAGGGCTCCTTTGATCCTATAAGGTGGCAATACAGGAAATAAATAAAACTTTCTTATCTGGACACATTATCAATGAGGATTCACACCCAGCTGAGCTTTTCAGAGTAATAAAAGGTTTAGCAGTTTAATGTTATAGTACAATGTAATATATAATATTAATATTGTGCTATGGTAATAATATAATACATTATATTTACTTTTTACTTGTAAGTCGCTCTGAGTCCCCTTCGGGGTGAGAAGGGTGGCATCTAAATATCGTAAATAAATAAATAAATAACTCAGGTACCCTTCCCTCTGAACCCATTATTAGAACTTTCTGTCGCAACTCAGGATAGATTCACCTTGCTCAGAACAGCAACACACACCAGGGCTGTAGGGTTTGTAGTTTATTGAAGAAAGGTAAAATCAACACATAGAAATAAGATTGCTGAAGTTCAAAAGTCAAAACAGGAACTTAAATGCAAGGCAAAGCTTCCAAGATCCAAAAGCAAATAACATGAATATAATCCACAAGCATTGGTCAAACCGGAATCCATGGCATCATGACAAAGTCCCAGGAATTAAGATATAAAAGCAAAGTCCCAGGAATTAAGATATAAAAGCAAAGTCCCAAAGATCTAACAGCTTTCCCCTGAAAGCCGAGGGGATTTCAAGGAAGTTCACAGGGTGTGAGCGAAGATACTCTGACAAAGAGTTGCCTTCAAACAGATAATTAAATATGCTTTGCTAGCATGAAAGCATTACGTTGCCCCCGAAGTTCCCGCTTGTTTGCAAGCCAGGTGCTTCGGCATAACCTTAATTGCAAATGGTCCCCCCTACACAGATCCTCATTACTTTCAAGGCTGGATCCCTCATTATCTTGTGCCTGGGAATCGATAAGCCCTGAGTTCACAGAAGGACCAGTTGACTCCTCCACCGGCAGGTGTGAATCCAAATCATGACTGTCTTCTAAAACAACATTCCTTTTCCTGGGAAACTGAGGTGCTTCAAAATCAACACTGTCTGCCTCAACAACAGGGACATACACAGAAATCTGCAACCCATCATCCTCCTCGTCCTGAGGAAACTCAGGCTCAGAAAGAGGAAACAGGCTCAGAAAGCTCATGCTCAGGCTGAGCCACAACACTTCAGCAGTTCACTGTGATGCTTTTAACAACCATTACATAGATAAAATCTCTCGCATAAGAGCCAACTTAGATATTGTTATTGGAGCAGAGGCCAATTATGAGGTATCCAGCAACTCTGTGAGTGGGATTACACTGGATCAGTTTCAATTGGTGAATACTATTGATGTGGGCAATCTGCTGGGGCAAGAAAGGAGGGCAACCTGCTTCATTGAGCCCTGTTCCTCTTGGATTGTCATTCAGGGAGGAGATGCAATTCAGTCTCAAATACAACAAATTATTAATGCATCTCTCAGGGAGGAAAAATTTCCATCCTGTTTAAAAGAAGCAGTACTTAGACAACTTCTGAAAAAGCCCTCCATGGATCCCCTGGATCTTAATAATTACAGACCAGTCTCCAATCTACCTTTACTAATCATTCTGCTGGCTGTTGTACTGGATCACACATCAGACACTTTCCAAGTTATTATTATTATAATTATAATTTGCTACGCAACAAGATTAGTACACAGCAAACAAGATCACTACGCTGGCTTTTGTATTTGATCACACGTCCAAGTGTCTAGGACTGTGTGATGTATTGGTAAATAATACGTGCAGATCCAAGTAGGGTGGCCTTTTGTAGCTGACAGGTGGTAATTTTGTCAGTGCTGATTGTCTGCGCAATCTTCTTGCAGCAGCTGAGGATGTGATCCATTATTTTGTCTGCTTCCTTGCAGAGTCTACACTTGGAATCTGTCGTCGACTTTTCAATTCTGGCTTTGATGGCATTGGTTCTAATGGCTTGTTTTTGGGCTACAAGAATTGGGCCCCCAGTCTCCTTTTTAACAGATGATGATGATGATGATGATGATTAAATTTGCAGGATATGTCATAATTTTGACAACTCCTGCCCTGAATATTTCATTACAAGGGAGAACAGATGGGATCCACATGAGCACCCTCTTGCACAGAAATACTTCCCAAATGCATTAAAATCCAATGCAAAGAAGTCCCGAACAGAGAGAAAAGATACAATTTTTGCTTTTAATACCTGATTTAAATCCCATTAATTGCCATTCAGACCTGGTTCAAAGCAAATGCAAAATGTTCTGCAAAATGTCTCCTGGCCAGTTTTTTTTTTCCCTTGCTATTAATAACATATTTTTTCAAAGATGATATCTTTCCTTTTCCTTGCAAAACGTGTTGTTCTGCTGCTTTTTCAAGATAGCACTCACTGTAACCATAATCCTCAGATTCATAGCCTTGCAGGGCAGTCTCTTATCTTTTTGCTTTTGTTTCTTTGTCTGTTACTTTTCCCCAACATTGTAATTATCCACTTTTGTCTTTTCTCCTCTTTCCCACCAAGAATCACAGACAACCCAGTTTCACTTTGCTGTCTTCCAACTAATAGTGCTGTCACTTCTAATCAACAATTAAGTAGAATTAATTGAGTTTAACTAATGCAGGTCAGTGTTATGGAATCATGGAGTAGCAGCTTGGTGAGGCTCCTGCTCCATTTGTCAGATAAGGCAGAAGATTTTGTAAAACTACAGCTCCTGTGAGTCCATAGCATTGAGCCATGGGAGTTAAAGTGGAACCAATCTGTATTAAATCTACAGTGTAGATCAGTGGTTCTCAACCTTCCTAATGCAGCGACCCCTTAATACAGTTCCTCATGTTGTGGTGAGCCCCCCAACCCTAAAATTATTTTTATTACTGTACTTTTATTACTGTTATGAATTGCAATGTAAATATCTGATATGCAGGATGTGCCGTCACATGCAGACCCTATAAAAATAAAAATAAGATGTGCTTCTCTCTTTATCTGGGCAGACCGCGGGGGTTTTCTTTAGAAGCTCAAAATTTCTCAGCAACTGAGGCCACTTCAGGTTTGGAACATCAAACAGAATATTTATTTCTCAAAGTCCTAGCATACTTGGCACAGCTTATCAAAGTTACAAACAAAACAGTCAATTGGTGAAACCATAGAGATAATCTTTCTTTTTTTTTCCTTCAGTTACTGAGGTGCCTTCATCCAAATGGTAGAAAAAATCCTGAGATCTTTTTACCCCAACCCTGAGCCACTATCTTTTAGAAAGCGTAGGCCTTCCCTATTCCAGCCCAAGGTTAGGTTTGGAAATGAAGCAAATACTGCTCAATAACTATTTCTCAATAACTCAATATCTATCTATAACTCAGTTGCTCAATCACTCTCTATAGTATCTCAATCACTACATTTATCTTTCTATCTATTTCTCAATCTCTCAATTTATCTTTCTATCTATATGACTTAGTTACTCAATTAACTTTTCTACATCTCAGTTGCTATCTATAACTCAATCGTTCTTACAATGGTTTTCTCAGAGTACCTGCCTGACCAACAGCACATCTGAAGCTTTCTTCTCTACTGAAGATTCCAAAATGGAGATCTCAACCCAGGAAAAAAGGTGGTCACTAAACCCAAAGAGATACTTTTCTAAACCAATAACTACAGAAGGGCCTGCAGGCTGGCTTTGCAAACCCTGATACTGTTTAATTTCCAGGGTGCTGCTGGGTCTGTAGCAACTCTGGGGAAATGCTCCTGGAAGACGGAACACAGGGCGTATTTTCATTCACTGGGCCAAATTTGGCACAAATACCCGATATGCCCAAATTTGAACATTGGGGGATGATTGATTTTGTCATTTGGGAGTTGTAGTTGCTGTGATTTATAGTTCACCTACAATCAAAGAGCATTTTGAACTCCACCAATGATGGCACTGAACCAAACTTGGCACACAGAACTCCCACGACGAACAGAAAATACTGGAAGGGTTTGGTGGGCACTGACCTTGAGTTTTGGAGTTGTAGTTCACCTACCTCCAGAGAGCACTGTGGACTCAACCAATGGTGGATCTGGACCAAACTTGGCACAAATACTCAATACTAGCCGTCCCCTGCCACACGTTGCTGTGGCCCACTCTGGTGGTCATGGGGTTTCTGTGTGGGAGGCTTGGCCCAATTCTATCGTTGGTGGGGTTCAGAATGCTCTGTGATTCTAGGTGAACTATAAATCCCAGCAACTGCAACTCACAAATGTCAAGATTCTATTTTCCCCAAACTCCACCAGTGTTCACATTTGGGCATATTGAGTATTCATGTAGTTTGATCCAGATCCATCATTGTTTGTGTCCACAGTGTACTCTAGATGTAGGTGAACTACAACTCCCAAACTCAACACCAATGCCCACCAAAACCTTCTAGTGTTTTGTGTTGGTCACGGGAGTCCTGTGTGCCAAGTTTGATTCAATTCCATCGTTGGTGGAGTTCAGAATGCTCTTTGATTGTAGGTGAACTATAAATCCCAGCAACTACAACTCCCAAATGACAAAATCATATTTTTTTTAGTGAAGGACTCAGATTGGGTTGTTAGGTGTCTTGTGTCCAAATTTGGTGTCAGTGGTTTTTGAGTTATGTTAATCCCACAAACGACCATTACATTTTTATTTATATAGATGTACAAATGTGAACACTGCTGGAGATTGGAGAAAATACACCTTGACATTTGGGAGTTGTAGTTGCTGGGATTTATAATTCACCTACAAACAAAGGGCATTCTGAACCTCACCAATGAAAGAATTGGTCCAAACTTCTCACACAGAGACCCCCCATGACCAACAGAAAATACTGGAGGGATTTCGGATGAATTGAACAGTGATTTAGGGAAGATGTAGTTTACCTACATCCGAAGAGCACTGTGAACCCAAAGGATTATGCCAAAGGGATTATGAAGGCCATCAGAAGCCCCTCTGCTATCCCCCCAGGGTTCCCAACCCCCAGTTTTAGAAACACTGGTGTAGATGCACCTAAAGAGTAGAAGTGCCTCAGCTGTAGCCATTCAAGAGATGTCAAACAGCATTAAATCCTACAGTGTATCTGTACCCCTCATCCAACAATCAATGGGTAATTTTGTTAATAGGATAATGACAGGCCGGATGGGAAGAAGCATTGGCTTCATTGTTTTTGCAGCATAAGACAGAGCCAGGAACAAGAAGGGGGTCTGAGCCAAGCCATTCATAATCTGAATTGGAAGGATGACTCATTTGGGACGGCCACATTCCTTAGCAAAGCCGAAAGCAAAGCTGGATCCCTCATGCCCAGGCACTCTTCTGCCAATATTCGATATTTTGCCTGCTTTCGCACCCGGCTCAAAAGAATACAACACAATATTTATTTTATCCCATATTTACTTTGCCATGGTGCAATTCACTCACTTTGGGCAGCTATCGTTCAGGGATTTATTTTCCAGATCACTGGTTCAGTTGGCACTGAATATTCACGGATTCCAGAATTTTAATTAGAGAACTCATTTAAGAGAAAGAAGGTGGGGAGGGAGTTCCATTATGTAATGTCAAATTTTGCCCAGGGGAGGAAGATTATTTGCCCCACACACACCTCCAAGAGAAGCCCATGCCAGGCAGCATCTCATTTTGGGAAGGACATGTTTCTGCCTGCATTTCTCCTCTCCCTTTCCTGAGCGCATAATACATTTGCCCTTTCAGTATGCAACAACCAAAGTAAGCTGAAGACGAAGGGGAGGAGGAAGAGAAACTGGGACTTTTAAAAGCAGCTGAAAAAATAGAATAGCAGAGAATTAATCATGACTGTGCCGTTCAACTTGGAATAGTTGGGTGGTATGGTGGAAAGGGGCAAGAAGCAAGACAGAATGGAGAACACTGTATTGTTGAAGGCTTTCATGGCCGGAATCACTGGGTTGTTCTAGGTTTTTTCGGGCTATATGGCCATGTTCCAGAGGCATTCTCTCCTGACATTTCGCCTGCATCTATGGCAAGTATCCTCAGAGGTAGTGAGGTCTGTTGGAACTAGGGAAATTGGGTTTATATATCTGTGGAATGACCAAGGTGGGACAAAGAACTCTTGTCTGTTAGAGCTAGGTGTGAATGTTTCAACTGACCACCTTGATTAGCATTTGATGGCCTGGCAGTGCCTGGGGCAATCTTTTGTTGAGAGGTAATTGGACATCCTTATTTATTTATTTATTTATTTACAGTATTTGTATACCGCTTTTCTCACTCCAAAGGGGACTCAAAGCGGTTTTCACATAGGTAATGGCAAAATTCAATGCCAGGCCAAACAATTACAATTATACAAGTACAGTTAGACATAAATCAAATTAAAATACATCCATAAACAGTAGAACAATAATTAAAACAGTAAAACAGTCTCATCCGTTGAATCGCCGTTCCAGTCATTGTCTTTCCAAAATGCTGCATAGATTTGTTTCCCTGTTTGTTTCCTCTCTGTTCTTTTGCTGTTGTAATTTTCGATTTTTTTAACCAACCACCATGTCAGACTACACAGAGAAGCCATTGAAATCCACAAGCATGTGGACAATTTCAACATAAAGAAGGAAACCATGAGAATGAACAAAATCTGGCTACCAGTATTTAAAAAACTCTAAAATTACAACAAAACAACAGAGAGGAAACAATCTGGGGCATCTAATCACCTCTCAACAAAAGATTACCCCAGGCACTGCCAGGCCATCAAATGCTAATCAAGGTGGTCAGTTGAAACATTCACACCTAGCTCCAGCAGGCAAGAGTTCTTTGTCCCACCCTGGTCTTTCCACAGATATATAAACCCATTTTCCTAGTTCCAACAGACCACACAACCTCTGAGGATGCTTGCCATAGATGCAGGCAAAACGTCAGGAGAGAATGCCTTTTGAACATGGCCATATAGTCAGTGATTCCAACCATGAAAGCCTTCGACAATACACTAATCAAGGAGGCACGAGTGGAGGGTGAGAGAAACGTGCCAGGAGGAAGGCGCGTCAAGCCAACCCCGACCGAGACCGCCTTCCACCTGGAAACCAATGCCCCCACTGCGGAAGAAGATGCAGAGCAAGAATAGGGCTCCACAGCCACATACGGACCCACAAGGAAATTCATAATGGAAGACCATCTTACTCGTCCAACAAGGGATCGCCTAATCAAGGTGGTCAGTTGAGACATTCATACCTAGCTCCAGCAGACAAGAGTTCTTTGTCCCACCCTGGTCATTCCACAGATATATATACCCACTTTCCTAGTTCCAACAAACCTCACAACCTCTAAGAATGCTTTCCATAGATGCAGGCGAAACGTCAGGAGGGGATGCCTCTAGAACAGGGGTCCTCAAACTTTTGAAACAGAGGGCCAGGTCACAGTCCCTCAAACTGTTGTAGGGCCAGATTATAATTTGAAAAAAACATGAATGAATTCCTATGCATATCTTATTTGAGTGCAAAAAACCCCACTTTAAAACAATACAATAATTAAAATTTTAACAAATATACTCTTATTAGTATTTCAATGGGAAGTGTGGACCTGCTTTTGGCTGATGAGATAGGATTGTTGTGTGCTCTCAGGTCATTTCAGACTTAAGTTGACTCTGAGTGAGGGCCGGGTAAATGACCTTGGAGGGCCATATCCGGCCCCCGGGCCTTAGTTTGAGGACTCCTGCTCTAGAACATGGCCATATAGCCCGAAAAAACCTACAACAACCCAATAGAGAACACTCATACTCCAGAAGACAAGGTCCAAATCCAAGATGACTTTAGCAAATTAGAGAATTGGGCTAAAACTAACAAAATTAACTTCAACAAGGAGAAATATACAGTACTATATGTAGGCAATAAAAATGAAATGCACAGATATAGGATGTGGGACACCTTGCTTGTGGTCTACTGGGAGTTCCAGTAGACCACATGGTAAACATGAATCAACAGTGTGGTGCGGCAGCCAAAAATGCCAATGCAAATCTAGGCTGCGTTAATAGGAGTATAGTTTCGAGATCGAGGGAATTAATAAAGTCCCGCTCTAGTCTATTTTGGTCACACCTCACATGGAATAATAACCCTCTGTTCTTTTCTGATTCAAGAAGGATATGGACAAGGTGGAAAGTGTCCGGAGAAGGGTGACCAAAATGGTTCAAGGCCAGGAAGCCAAGAAAAGGGGACATGAGAGCCATGTTTAAATATGTGAAAGGATGTTACATTGAGGAGGGGGCAAGCAGGCAGGAGGGGTTTTATGCTGCTCTGGAGAGCAATGAATTCAAATGGCAAGGAAATAGATTCCACTTAAACATTAGGAAGAATTTCCTGAGGATCAGAGATATTCAGCGATGGAATATGCTGCCTAGGAGTGTGTAGGAATTGAGGTTTTCAAAAAGAGGCTGGGTGGCCATCTGTCGGGAGTGCTTTGATGGTGTCTTCCTGCCTGGCAGAAGGAGGTTGGGATTGGATGGCCCTTGGTTTCTCTTCCAACTTTAAGGTTCTATGACTCTGAATGGTCAGTGTTCAGTGATTCTCAACCTTCCTAATGCCGCGACCCCTTAATACAGTTCCTCATGTTGTGGTGACCCCCAACCATAACCCTAACATTATGAATCGCCATGTAAATAATGATCTGCAGGATGTATTTTCATTCACTGGAGCAAATTTGGCACAAATACCCGGGATGCCCAAATTTGTATACTGGTGGGGTTGGGGGGGGGGTTGATTTTGTCATTTGGGAGTTGTAGTTGCTGGGATTTATAGTTAACATGTAAACAAAGAGCATTCTGAACCCCACCAATAATGGAATTGAACCAAAGTTGGCAGAGAGAACTCCCATGATCAACAGAAAATACTGGAAGGGTTTGGTGGGCATTGACCTTAAGTTTGGGAGTTGTAGTTTGCCTACATCCAGAGAGCACTGTGGGCTCAAACAATGATGGATCTGGATCAAACTTGGCAAGAATATTCAAGATGCCCAAATGTGAACACTGGTGGAGTTTGGGGTGAAATAGACCTTGACATTTGGGAGTTGTAGTTGCTGGGATTTATAGTTCACCTACAATCAAGGAGCATTCTGAACCCCACCAATGATAGAATTGGGCCACACTTCCCACACAGAATCCCCATGACCAACAGAAAATACTGTGTTTTCTGATGGTCTTTGGTGACCCCTCTGACACCCCTTCGCGACCCCCCCAGGGGTCCCGACTCCCAGGTTGTGAAACACTGGTGTAGATGCTGCCTTAGGGTCCTTCCGCACAGCCATATAACCCACAACATCAAGGCAGCTCATCCACAATATCTGCTTTGAACTGGATTATCTGAGTCTACGCTTCCATATAATCCAGTTCAATGTGGATTTTATACAGCTGTGTGGAAGGGGCCTTAGTATTCTTCCTTTCCTTCCTCCCTTCTTCCAGCCTGGATGTCCAGAATTAGCTGACCACACTCTACGCCTCTCCCAGCCCTTCATAACTTCTGCCAAGTTTCTGGCTCATGTTTTTAAAACTTTCCCCCCTCTGATTCACTCCTGTTTCCAGCTGAGCCTGTCCAGACAACCCCTTATTTCCTTTGAGGCTCCCGCCCCTCTTGACCCGCCTGCACCCAAGGGGAAAACAGAGCACTTTCTGAATAACTATCAGCATTTGAAAACAAAACAAAACTAGCTTAACTTTCGGTGTCATTTCGCAGAGAGAAGAAGAGACTGCTAAATCAGGAGATGTAATCAAATCGGCACCAACAAGCAGGCAGCAGGTCAAACCCATGAAAATAATCTCCAGGCCTGCAATGGAGAAAATAATATGCCAATGCTGAAAAATAGGACAAGGGCTGTGCTGAAGTCTTTTGACTTTTGTAAATAGCTGTGTTCATTCAGAAATACAGTTGGCTCTCTCTATCCACAGATTCGGCCATCTGGCAAACCTTGATTTGGCCAATGCATTGTCAAAGGCTTTCATGGCCAGAATCACTGGGTTGTTGTAGGTCAGTGGTTCTCAGCCTTCCTAATGCCATGACCCCTTAGTACAGGTCCTCATGTTGTGGTGAGCCCCAACCATAATATTATTTTTGTTGCTACTTCACAACTGTAATTTTGCTACTGTTATGAATGGTAATCTAAATATCTGATATGCAGGATGTATTTTCAGTCACTGGACCAAATTTGGCACAAATACCCAATACTTCCAAATTTGAATACTGGTGAGGTTGGGGGTGATTGATTTTGTCATTTGGTAATGCTGGAGTTGCTGGGATTTATAGGGGATTTATAGTTCACCTGGAGCGGTGGAGCAGTGGGTTAAGGCCCTGTGCTGGCAGGGCTGAAGACCGACAGGTTGCAGGTTCGAATCCCGGGAGAGGCGGATGAGCTCCCTCTATCGGCTCCAGCTCCTCATGCAGGGATAAGAGAGAAGCCTCCCACGAGGATGACAAAACATCAGAAATCATCCGGGCGTCCCCTGGGCAACGTCCTTGCAGACGGCCAATTCTCTCACAACAGGAGCAGTTGCTCCTGACACGACAAAAAAAAAAAGTTCACCTAAAATCAAAGAGCCTTCTGAACTCCACCAATGATGGAATTGAATCAAACTGGGCACACAGAATTCCCATGACCAAGAGAAAATACTGGGAAGGTCTGGTGGACATTGACCTTGAGTTTTTTGGAGTTGTAGTTCACCTACATCCAGAGAACACTGTGGACTCAAGCAATGATGGATCTGGATCAAAGTTGGCACAAATACTCAATATGCCCAAATGTGAACACTGGTAGAGTTTGGAGAAAATAGGCTTTGCCATTTGGGAGTCGTAATTGTTGGTTCACCTGCAATAAAATAGCATTCCGACAGAATTGGACCACACTTTCCACACAGAACCCCCATGACCAATGTTTTCTGATGGTCTTTGGCGACCCCTCTGACACCCCATCGCGACCCCCATGGGGGTCCCGACCCCCAGGTTGAGAAACACTGTTGTAGGTTTTTTGGGCTATATGGCCATGTTCTAGAGGCATTCTCTCCTGATGTTTCGCCTGTATCTATGGCATACCTCTGAGGATGCTTGCCATAGATGCAGGCAAAATGACAGGAGAGAATGCACCTAGAACATGGCCATATAGCCCCCCCAAAAAAACTTACAACAACCCTTGATTTAGCCATTTTGGCTGTTAGGAATTGTGGGAGTTGGAGTCCAAAACACCTGGAGGGCCGAAGTTGGCCCATTCCTAGTGTAGACTCATATACTTGAATGCAGTTCAGTCTGCTCTATATGAGTCTACACTGACCAAGACCATGTCATAAAGTTATAACCACATTATATGGCAGTGTTGATGGAGCCCATATCAGTTTAAACACATTGCCTGAACAACTGAGATAATTATATTATTTTTTTTGTAAAGGTTGAGAAATATTTGCAAAACAGTGGCCACCCCATCAAGAAAACATTGGCCTTGCAGTGCTAAATTTGGTTCTGATGCGTGGCAAAAAGGTATAAATCTAGTATATGAAACACAGACGCATAGGCTTTCAA
This sequence comes from Anolis sagrei, assembly GCF_037176765.1. Taxonomy (NCBI): domain Eukaryota; kingdom Metazoa; phylum Chordata; class Lepidosauria; order Squamata; family Anolidae; genus Anolis; species Anolis sagrei. The sequence continues at coordinate 124,979,023 of NC_090026.1, read as the reverse complement.
CTTTTTTTAAACCTAAAATTGCAATTATATTGTGACAACAACTTTGTATATGTTTCTATTTAAATGTTTTTTGCTTGCATCTGTTTTAGTTTTTTAGAAGTGGTCTTGTGCCCCAACACTTATGGTCATTATTATATTTACATCTCTATCCCACTTCATTCCCAGCTCTGGGATTCCAAGATATATAAATTATCAGAGATCCAAATATAAATAAACAAAATGATAATGTCCGAATGAATCTCCCCTTATGAACCTTCGAGGACTTGAAGATTATCTGGAGAGGCCCTGCTCTCAGTCCCGCCATCATCACAAGCACGGCTGGCGGGGACGAGAGACAGGGCCTTCTCAGTGGTGGCCCCTCAGCTATGGAACGCCCTTCCTAGGGAGATCAGATCGGCTTCTTCGCTCCTAGCATTTCGGAAGAAACTTAAGACATGGCTATTCGAGCAGGCATTTGCGAATACTGAGTAACGGGCATAAGAACAGAACAGCTACATGACGGGACTGGACATCGTTTTAAGGAGTATTTATTGAATTATGTTTTACTACAGTGTTATGATTTTATTGATGTTGTTATTTTATATTGTAATTGTGTTCTTGGTGGCATTGAACTTTGCCTTGTAAACTGCCTCGAGTCGCCGGAAGGTTGAGAGGGGCGGTATACAAATATAGTAAATAAATCTATATAAATAAAAATGTAATGTTCGTTTGTGGGATTAACAGAACTCAAAAACCACTGGACGAATTGACACCAAATTTGGACACAAGACACCTAACAACCTAATGTATGTCCTTCACTCATTTGGGAGTTGTAGTTGCTGGGATTTATAGTTCACCTACCATCAAAGAACATTCTGAACCACACCAATGATGGAATTGAACCAAACTTGGCACACAGTTCTCCCATGAACAACAGAAAATACTGGAAGGGTTTGGTGGGCAGTATCCTTTGGTTTTGGAGTTGTAGTTCACCTACATCCAAAGATGACTGTGGACTCAAACAATGATGGATATAGACCAAATTCTACAAGAATACTCAATATGCCCAAATTTGAACACTGGTGGAGTTTGGGGGAAATAGAATCTTGACATTTGGGAGTTGTAGTTGCTGGGATTTATAATCAAAGAGCATTCTGAACCCCACCAACGATGGAATTGGGACAAACCTCCCACACAGAACCTGATGTATGTCCTTCACTCATTTGGGAGTTGTAGTTGCTGGGATTTATAGTTGCTGCCACAGCAACGCGTGGCAGGGGACGGCTAGTAAATAATAGTAAATAATAAATAATTACAAAACCAGTGTTGCCAAAGAGTCTCCTTAAATGCCTTTAAAATTGTCTTTCAAATATTTCCCCAGAGCAGAAACTTTAGAAAGAAAATACTTCCTTTGTGTATTGAACCATTTGTTTCTCCCCGCAGTTAAGCGATGAGCTAGCTGCTAACTTTGAATGGGTGACACATTACTAAAAATAAAGGTGTCTTGTTGACTTACAGCAAAATCATGAATTTTGTAAGGTTATGTCAGGCAAAGGCAACCCAGAGATGGTTTCGCCACTTCCTTCCTGTGAAACATGGGGTGCATATTCACTGTAAAATCGATGCAATTTGGTGTCACTTTATGGCTCCATGTTATGGTGTCCTGGGTATTGTAATTAAAGACCTTGCAAAACTACAACTCCCAGGATTCCACAGCATTGAGCCATGGTTTCGAAGTGTGTTAATTCTACAATGTAGATCAGGAATGGGCAAGCTTCGGCCCTCCAGGTGTTTTGGACTTTAACTCCAATTCCTAACAGCCAGTAGGCTGTTAGGAATTGTGGGAGTTGAAGTCCAAAACACCTGGAGGGCCGAAGCTTGCCCACACCTGATGTAAATGCACCCAGTCTATATCAGTGTTTCTCAACTTTCCTAGTGCCGCGACCCCTTAATCCAGTTCCTCATGTTGTGGTAACCCCCAACCATAACATTATTTTCATTATAACTGTAATTTGGCTAGTGTTATGTATTGTAATGCAAATATCCGACATGCAGAATGTATTTTCATTTCCTGGACCAAACTGGGCACAAATACCCAGTATTTGGGGGGGATTTGTCACTTGGGTGTTGTAGTTGCTGGGATTTATACTTCGCCTACAATCAAAGAGCATTCTGAACTCTACCAACGATGGAATTGAACCAACCTTGGCACGCATGACCTACAGAAAATACTGGAAGGGTTTGGTGGGTATTGACCTTGAGTTTGGGAGTTATAGTTCACCAAGCTCTAGAGTAGGGGTCATCAAACTAAGGCCCGGGGGCCAGATACGCCCCCCCCAAGGTCATTTACCCGGCCCTCGCTCAGGGTCAACCTACGTCTGAAATGACTTGAAATCACACAACAACAATAACAAATCCTATCTCATCAGCCAAAAGCAGGTCCACACTTCCCATTGAAATACTAATAAGTTTATATTTGTTAAAATTGTTTTTCATTTTAATTATTCTATTGTTTTTAAGTGCTTTTTTGCATTAGAAAAAAGATGTGTGCATGGGAATTCATTCATATTTTTTTTCAAATTATAATCCGGCCCTTCAACACTTTGGGGGACTATGATATGGCCCTCTGTTCAAAAGGTTTGAGGACCCCTGCTCTAGAGAGCACTGTGGGCTCTAATAATGATGGATCTGGACCAAATATTGGCACAAATACTCAATATGACCAAATGTGAACAGTGGTGGAATTTGGGGAAAATAAAGCTTGACATTTGGGAGTTGTAATTGCTGGGATTTATAGTTCACCTACAATCACAGAGCATTCTGAACACCACCAATGAGAAAATTGGGCCAAGCTTCCAACGCAGAACCCCCACAACCAACAGAAAAATACTGTGTTTTCTGGGTTGTTGTAGGTTTTTCCCGGCTATATGGCCATGTTCTAGAGGCATTTTCTCCTGACGTTTCACCTGCATCTACCTCAGAGGTAGTGAGGATGCTTGCCATAGATGCAGGCAAAACGTCAGGAGAAAATGCCTCTAGAACATGGCCATATAGCCCGGAAAAACCTACAACAACCCAGTGATTCCGGCCATGAAAGCCTTCGACAATACACTGTGTTTTCTGATGGTCTTTGGCAACCCCTCTGACACCTCCTCGCGACCTCCCCCCAGGGGTCCCGACCCCCAGGTTGAGAAACGCTGGTCTATATGGTTTGCCATCTCCCATGCAAGTGCTATTCTGGACTGACTCGACTTAACTTCGGAGATCAGACAGGATCTAGAAATCACCATAACTAGTATGAAAACTTAGCATACGCATGAGTACAGTGTGGGCCGAAAAGTCACAAAGGCATCTGATATTTTAATAACTGCACACTCTGTATAAATCCTAAATCTTTTGACTTACCGTTGTGGGCCATTGTCAAGGAATGTGCAGAAAAAGCCGGAAAGCACTTCTGGATCAGGATGTGTGTCCAGATGTGGGAAGGCAGATGTTTCAAGCCTTTAAATACGTTCCTGGCCACTCCCAAGAATGAAACGTTTAGTCATGTTTGAGAAAAACTCCTCTCTTCTTCCTTTTGGTCTCTTCCATGCCCCAATCTTGCGTCAGCGGTTCAGTCTTTGCTGTGCCATGGATCGGCTCTGCTTTGCTCTAACTAAGGAGGGAAAGGCCCTCCTACAACGCGCACACACAACACACACGCAACAGGCACAGAGAGCACAAGGTCTCCACCCAGCTGTGTTTTTGGCAACCCTGTCATTATGGGGCTGGAATGCAAGGCTTCCTTACTTCAGGGCTCTGTTTACACAGATAGTTAAAAGCCACAGGGTAAGGCAAGGAGGGGGAGACTAGGACAGAAATATATCAAAGCATACCCCCCCCCCCCAAAATAGTAAAAGGAGACCCCAAAGCAATAAACACAAAATAAAACACCGAGGCAACAAAACGGAAAGATTTGTTGCACACGCTTTCCTACTGTGTCTTTCTTTCATTGTTGTTTTATTAGTCATCTTGAAACTTGCTAAAGTGTTTCATTGAGAAGCCAGTTCCTGGCTTTAGGGGGTAATTGATGAAGTTGGTATTCGCAGTTTGGGGAAGTTACTTTTTTTTTTTTGCACACTGGGATTAATGCACTTTGATACCACTTCAGCATTAATCCCAGTGTGCCAAAAAAAATTATCCTGGGAGCTGTAGTTTAGTGAGGATTCCATTGCATGGGAATTAAAGTAATGCCAAACTGCCTTCACTCTCAAGTGTAAACACATCCTAGATCACATCAGCCTGTCTTCTCATCACAATAGCATTCTTAACATGAACGGTGACTGGCAAGTGAAGGCAGGGACAGGACTGTGAAATCTGGAAGCATTTAACTACAGACCAGTGGATATGGATTCAGTCATTCTAACATGGGCAGTGGGCAGTGGATATGGATTCAGTCATTCTAACCCAGCAAGACTCTACCTTTGAAAGACACTCATTCTCAGCTACCTGTGATTGCGTATAAATGATGATATGATGAAACTATCGCTGTCACACTTCACCATAATTGCACAATGCAAGAACTTTAGAATCATAGAGTTGGAAGAAACCTCGTGGGCCATCCTTTCTGTCAAGAAGCAGGAAAATTGCATTCAAAGCACCCCCAACAGATGGCCATTCAGCCTTTGTTTCAAAGCCTCCAAAGGAGGAGGCTCCACCACACTTCGGGGCAGAGAGTTCCACTGCTGAATAGCTCTCACGGTTAGGAAGTTCTTCCTCATGTTCAAGTGCAATCTCCTTTCCTGTAGTTTGTTGATATGAATCCCTGATATATGAATCCCTTATTTCTTTTTGCCCTACTGTTTCCCCTTCTCTCCCTATTTTTACCGTAATTGCTTAGTTGCAGTGTCAACATTTTCGCAAGGATGTCTTCTTCATTGCAATAACAGGAGTGGAGCGAAAGGACATTATTGCACATGGAAGCATGGCGGGTGAACAGTGATACTGGATCTGTAGACAGTTTTTTCCCCACACCAATCATATCACACCTATCATATCATTTCCCCACCAACCAATCAGATGATCCAATCATAAGCCAAGAACAATGTGGATCATGTTGGGAGAAGCAACCACGTGCAGTAACTTACAAAGGTGTTATTAAAAGCCAGGACCACAGAATTTGCAGCCTGGAGGGGTTTGCCGAGATGGTCGCAGAGGGTCCAACCACCTTCCTCCCATATACACAGTTGCACAAACACTCAAGAGAGGGGACACACAGAATAAATCTTATTATTCCTTCACGCAGTTGACGCAATCACGTAGTGCCCATGCTCCCTGGTCATCAATTAACCCTTCCACCCAACAATGAATGAATTAATTAATTAATTGCAACCAGCCCCAAATGTCACCTAGTTACCCAATGTCTTTGCCTCTTCGTGGGAGCCCATCAAGATGTTTCACCACCCATTGTTTTCCCAGCATGGACCTATTGTGAGATCTTTGGATGACAGGATTCAACCCATTAAAGCCCATTGACCCCGGACCTTGTCCACATTCCATTTTGAAGCACCCAAAGAAGGTGGGCACAGAAAACAGCTGAATAATGTTAAATAATGATTTTAGTAAGGAGACACCAAGGATATATGTTTTCACTGTTTTTATTGGCTGTATATGAATTTATATTTTATATGATAATGTTTTAAGTGTTTTTACGTTGCTGGGGGCATCGAATTGTGCCGAATGTAAACTGCCCTGAGTCGCCCACGAGTTGAGAAGAGCGGTATATAAATATGGTAAATAAATAAATAACAAGCTTCAAACTGAGCAATGACAATGTGTTGTCGAGGGCTTTCATGGCTGGAATCACTGGGTTGCTGTGAGTTTTTCGGGCTGTATGGCCATGTTCCAGAAGCATTCTCTCCTGACATTTTACCCACATCTATGGCAGGCATCCTCAGAAGTTGTGGTCTGTTGGAAACTAGGCAAGTAGGATTTATATATCTGTGGAATGTCCAGGGTGGGAGAAAGAACTCTTCTCTGTTTGAGGCAAGTGTGAACGTTGGAATTGATTAGCAATGAATAACCATGCAGCTTCAAAGTGTGGCTGCTTCCTGTCTGGGGAAATCCTTTCTTGGGAAGTGATTAGCTGGCCCTGAATGGTTCTTGTCTGGAACCAATCTGTTGCAGCAATGGGTGGCACCCCTCCAACAATCAGCATACAGATAGTAATTTGTACCAATCAGCACCCGGAGTCCATTCTTTTGATTTGCTTTCAAGTCTTTAGAATTGTCATTTTGTATGATTTGAGAGTGCTTTCTACTCGACATCCATTTTTGGCCAAAGTGAATAAAGCCTTTGATCCTTACCTTCTCCCTGTTTGTGTCTGATTAAGAACTTCAGAGCTTAGGCACACCGGGACACGGTGATGAAATCACATAAAACTACCTCCATTATGCTATATTACTCTCATCTTCTCTAATACATAGTCTACCAAAATTTAGAGAACTACATGATCCCATATCCCTATCATCAAACTGCAACTTTATGATCTTTCTAGTTGGCTTCTTAGGGTACAGTTGATAAGAATGCAATGCAAACTCCTTGCCAGGAATCAAAATATGGCAACTGTAAGCTGAAATTGAAATCAAATGCACACCACATGTTCAAATTAGAGCCTTGAAACTTCAAACGTTGAGGTTGCAGGGTGCAGAAAAAAGATTTGTGGCTTTGAAGTCTCTCATTTAGATGCTTGAATGGAAAGGGAAGCAGTCATTTGAGGAAGACGGATGCCATATAAAGCATTGGCACAGGTCACGTATGTAGCCACTGCTTTGCTCACATCTTTCCCCACCTGAGAATGGGATGTCCTACGGTTGCATTTGCTGAGCACAAAAGCAAAGATTTGGATACTGGACCTCTTTGTGCCTCCCTGCATCCCGTAAGCGTGAGGCAGAAGATCAATTGCATCAAACAATTTGGAAAAGTCAAACATATAAATAAATCTCAGCACAACTGAGAGAGAAAATACTCTGAAAATTATGCATAGATGGTATTATCCACTTAAACTACATAGAATTAATAATAGGATCTCCAAACTATGTTGGAGAGAGTTGTTGGGTGAGTGGGCTTATTAACAAAAGACCCTCCCCATAAATGTACAACAGAGTAAATTATTAGCAGCAGTGTGACCCAGTGCCAGTAGCCCAAAGTCCCCTTCGGGGTTGAGAAGGGCGGTATACAGATAAATAAATGAAGAAAAGTCATAAAAAGAACAAAAACACTCAGAACTCAATGTTATCTCTTCCATAGAAGGCTTTTCCTTTGTAGTGAAACTAGCTGCCCCCTGCCACGCGTTGCTGTGGCCCAGTCTGGTGATCTGGAAAATAAAGTAACGAGAAAGTGTTGGTTTCTAATATATGTAATTTCTTTATGCTTGTGGGTAAACAGTCTTTCTTGTTTCTTTGTCAGTGCTGATGTGGAGATTGTTCGGTTTGCTTACTCTGGAACATGCAACATATAATTGTCCTTCTTTAGGGGTCCCTTTCAAATCTATGTTACTATATCTGTCATATATGTGTATATGTGTGTTTGTGTGTGAATCATATATAGTATTTTCTGTTGGTCATGGAGGTTCTGTGTGGGACGTTTGGCCCAATTCTATTGTTGGTGGTGTTCAGAATGCTCTTTGATTGTAGATTAACTATAAATCCCAGCAACTACAACTCCCAAATGTCAAGGTCTATTTTCTCCAAACTCCATCTGTGTTCACATGCAGGCATATTGACTATCTGTGCTAAGTTTGGTCCAAATCCCTCACAAGTTTGATGCAGATCCATAATTGTTTGAGTCCACAGTGCTTTTTGGATGTAGATGAACTACAACTTCCAAACTCAACGTCAATGCCCACCAAACCCTTCCAATATTTTCTGTTGGTCATGGAAGTCCTGTGTGCCACATTTGGTTCAATTCCATCATTGGTGGAGTTCAGAATGCTCTTTGATTGTAAGTAAACTATAAGTTCCATCAACTACAAAACTATAACTTCCATCAACTACAAAATCAATTTTTGAGTGATGGTCGCTCTTTGAGTTAGTAGGTGTCTTGTGGCCAAATTTGGCGGCAATTCGTCCAGTGGGTTTTGAGTTATGGTAATCCCACAAACGAACATTACATTTTTATTTATATAGATTAAAAATACCTAGTTATTTTTAAAAATATTTCTGACAAAAGTGTGGGGAAATAGAGAATTAGAGCCACACAGAGCTAAAGTGCCCAAAAGAATGGAGGTTCTGGGATGAAATACTGTCATGGATAAGCAAAAGGGTGGAGGAAACAATACACTTCAAGGGAGCTCAAAATAGTCAAAACCTGGAAAAATAAAAGAATTTGTTAAACAAGATATGGACAATAGCTCTATCATAAAAATTAACCTATACATTGAGGTTAATTGAAAGAAGATCTATTTGACAAAACTTAGAAACCTTTTAGTAATTTCACGTGTAAAAACAATTGTGAATTTAAACCACCAAGCAATGAAGGAAGATTGTGGTCGACCAATTAATTAATATGCTACAATAATTATATGTAATATATAATATTAGAATAATGTAGAAGTAATAGAATTGACAATGCTGCATTTATATAATGTAAATAATGGGAGAGTTGGGGGTGTAGATCTGTGAACAGAAGTTGTGCTCTGTATCTCACATTATCTTCTAATCCCAAATTATATGGCAGTGAAGACTCATATAATCCAATTCAAAGCAGATAATCTAGGATAAGATCCTGGAATATAGGGAAGTGTAGAAGTGGCCTAAGACAATTGTATAATGTTTTAAATGTTTAAATAAAAATAACTTTTAAAAAATTGTACTGGACTCAGGCAACAATTGCGACATGAGCTCGTATTCCTCACAGAAATGTGGAGGATCTGGTTCTTGACGGGTGAAAGAGGAGTTCACCTGCCAGGGAACACATTCACCCATTCATAGTTGGAATTAGCCAGAGCATCCTGAAGTGCAGCATTCCTTTGGGATGACCAAGAATGCTTCCCTTTTTGTTTCATAAGATTTTTTCCCCTTTTTGTTTCATAAGGCCTCGGAACATAAACATCAGGAGGTACATAGTGTTTTGATCAGTACCCAAAACATATTTTTCAAAAGTGACATATACTCATACAATTAGTATTATTATTATACTAGCATACTATTGTCCTCCCAACCCTGCTATATGCTTGCGAAACATGGACTGTCTACAGACATCACATGCAACTCCTGGAACGATTCCATCAGCGCTGCCTCTGGAAAATCCTGCAAATCTCTTGGGAAGACAAGTGGACAAATGTCAGCATGCTGGAAGAAGCAAAGACCACCAGCATTGAAGCGATGGTCCTCCGCCATCAATTCTGCTGGACCGGCCATGTTGTCTGGATGCCCGACCACCGTCTCCCAAAGCAGTTGCTCTACTCCGAACTCAAGAACAGAAAATGGAATGTTGGTGGACAGCAAAAGACTCTGGCATAGACACTGAGAACTGGGAAGCCCTGGCCCTTGAGCAGTCCAGCTGGAGGTCAGCTGTGACCAGCAGTGCTGCAGAATTTGAAGACGCACGAATGGAGGGTGAAAGAGAGAAATGTGCCAAAAGGGAGGCGCGTCAAGCCAACCCTGACTGAGACCGCCTTCCACCTGGAAACCAATGCCCTCACTGTGGGAGAAGATGCAGGTCAAGAATAGGGCTCCATAGTTACCTACGGATCCACAAGAATACTGATCATGGAAGACAATCCTACTCGTCCAACGAGGGATCACCTAAGTAAGTATACTAGCATTGCCGGGGTTATTTGAAAAAGTCAATTTTGAATTGCACAAAATGCATAAGGTTGCAGGTGAACTACAACGCAGGTCATGCCAGGTTAACCCCCAAAAACTCCATCAGTACTTTAAGTTTGTTATGTTGAGCAAGTTTGCTCTAGATGCATTGTTGGTGGGGTTTAGTGTGTTCTCTGGCTGTAGGGTAAAGCACAACTCCCACTATGGTGAGTGAGTCCCCTCAAACCCCCTCTATTATTATTTTTCACACTAGGCTCTTTAGAGAGTTTTGTTTTCCAGATTATGATTATGAGCGGGATTATAACTGTTGAGTATTTCTATATTAAACCATTACCGCCTCTTTACGGATTTTTCTCTTGTTGTCTCTTTACTGCTGTTGCTCCAATCAAGTTCATTCACATTCCAGGCTGAAAGAGAAAAGCAAGAGATAGTTACTGCTTTTCTGGGAGTGGTTCTCCCATGACCTTTGACTATTATTTCCCCCACAATTTTGTGTTTTGTTTTATAGTTTCCAATGCAGCTTGGAGTGTTTCCTGTCAGTTACATGGCCATAATTGCATTCAAGCAAGATTTTGCAATGGATGACTTGCATGTCAGTGGACCAATGAACACACTCTATTATTTATTTATTTATTCCCCACTTTATCTCTCCTGCAAGAGACTCAAATATGTCAACATTGAAACAGGATTAAAAATAAACAGTATTTTAAAATTCCCAGTGAAAAACCACTAAAACATAGAGTTGCACCTGCACTATAGCATTAATGCAGTTTGACGTCACTTTAACTACCATGGCTAAATGCTATGGAACTCTGGAAGTTTCAGTTTGCTGAGGCATCAGCTGTCTTGGGAAAAGAAAGCTAAAGACTTCATAAAACTACAACTCCCAAGATAACATAGATAGGCGCAGGATCGCAGCTTGGGAGTGAGCCCAGATTCATCGTTGAGCCTGGAACCACAGGTCTCAGAGGTAGCGAGAGGAGCTTTTGTGCAACGAAAACTTGTGGACCAGTTGAACCCGTACTGTGGGAAGTCTGACAAGGTGGTCCACACTTTTGTTACATCACATATAGATTACTGCAACGTGCTCTACATGGGGTTGCCTTTGAAGACTGTTTGGAAGCTTCAAATAGTCCAACAGGCAACAGCCGAATTGCTTACCAGAATTCAGGGAGAATAAAACCACCTTATTACGTCAGCTCCAATGGCTGCCAGTCTGCTCCCGAGCAAAATTCAAAGTGCTGGCTTTAGCCTATAAAGCCCTAAATGGTTCTGGCCCAGTTTACCTGTTTGAACATATGTCTTCCTATGACCCACCTCGGAGGTTAAGATTGTCGGGGAACTTCTCTTGGTCTCACCACTTCTCGTCCTTGGTGGGGATGAGATACAGGGCCTTCTCAGTGGTGATCCCTAATTTGTGGAATTCCCTCCCCAATGAAATCAGAACAGCCTGCTCCATCCTGTCTTTCAGGGGGGAAAACTTAAGACATGGTTATGGGACCGAGCATTCCAACAGTAACAATAGCAGTGCAATAATTGAGAACTCTTAAAGCAACTGACTAATGGACTGATTCTGGACTACGATTTTGAACTTGCGTGATTTTAATTGCAGTTTTAATAATGTATGTTTTATTGTTGGTTTTAATTGTAATCGTTATTTTTGGAATTTATTTGTTGGCATCGAATTGCTGCCAGTTGCGAGGCTGCCCTTTGGGTTGAGAAAGGCGGGGTACAAATATTGGAAATAAATAAATAAATAAATAAATAGATTTGAGGAAGGGCAATGAAAGTGGAGCCAAACTGCATTAATTCAACAGTGCAGATGCACCCTGATTTCCAATTATTATTTTTATTTATTTATTTCTATCCCGCTTTATCTCTCCATATGGAGAATCAAAGTGGCTCAGGATCAAAAACATTACAACGTAAAACATACAACAATAAAACAGTATATAATTATATATTATTGATAGCATAGCATTTAATATATTAGTATTAGTATCTTACAATATTATTATTGGGTTGTTGTAGGTTTTTTCGGGCTATATGGCCATGTTCTAGAGGCATTCTCTCCTGACGTTTCGCCTGCATCTATGGCAAGGATCCTCAGAGGTAGTGAGGTAGTCTATATCTATATCTATATAATTAGTATATATAGTGTGTATATATATAAATATAATAGTGTGTGTATATATATATAAGCATATTATTATAGAATATATATACACACATAGTATATATACTATATAAAATAGTATAGTGTGTGTATATATATATAATAGCATATTATACTATATATATAGTATATGTATATATTAGTGTGTGTGTGTATATATATATGTAATAGCATATTATTATAGACTATATATACACACACACACACACATACTATAAATACTATATAAAATAGTATAGTGTGTGTGTGTATATATATAATAGCATATACTATATATATATTGTGTGTATATATATATATATAATAGTGTGTGTGTGTGTGTATATATATAATAGCATATTATTATAGAATATATATACACACATAGTATATATACTATATAAAATAGTATAGTGTGTATACATATATATATAATAGCATATTATACTATATATATAGTATATATATATATATAGTGTGTGTATATATATATAGCTTATTATTATAGACTATATATATATATATATACACACACACACACACACACATATACTATAAATACTATATAAAACAGAATAGTGTGTATATATATATATATATTAGCATATTATTATAGTGTGTGTGTGTGTGTATATATATATATATATATATATAATGGCACAATAAATTTCACACCTGAGAGATGAAGGGGAAAACACTCTGCACATGCTCAGAGGCAGCAGTGCTACTGAATCCCTTCCACACAGCTGTATCAAATCCATATTTAACTGGATTATATGGCAGTGTGGACTCAGATAACCCAGTTCAAAGCAGATACTGTGGATTGATATTCTGGGTTATGTGGCTGCGTGGAAGGAGCCAGAGCCACTTCTTTCCATCTCTGCCCCAGATGAGAACTCCTTTCCCAAGGTTTGTCCTGCTAGGGATTTTGGACTTCAAGTCCCAGAATTCCTAACAGTTGGGTAACACGCCCGAGGCTTCTGGGAGTTGAAGTCCCAGTGAAGGAGAGCCCGAGATACCCGGATGTTCGCTCGAAAAGAGTAAGGACAGCACCGGAAGTGGGCGTTGCTAAGGGCCTTCTTCCTGCCCTAACGAAGCGGGGACCTTAGCAACGGGGAAGGTTTGCGCGGGAGAAGATGCAGCCCAGCGGGGAAGGAGATGCCGTGGGCCGTCAGAGCCCCGAGCCCACCATGTACCGGCACAGGCCCACCTCGGAGCTGACCCAGGTGAAGGGGAAGGGGAAGCCGTTCCTGGAGCCCCTTCTGCCTACCCCAACTTTTCTCCCCGGCTTCTGGGCCTAGCGCCCCCTACTGGGCATGCGCAGAATGCCTTTCCCACTCAACCACCTTTTGCCTCCATATATTATTATGGAGCCCATGCAGTCATGCTGGCCACATGACCTTGGAGGTGTCTACGGACAACGCTGGCTCTTTGGCTTAGAAATGGAGATGAGCACCACACCCCAGAGTCAGACATGACTGGACTTAATGTCAAGGGGACTACCTTTACCTTATTATTATTATTATTATTATTATATATTAGTATGCTGCACAGTGTTTAATAAATATTAAATTGCAAATAACATCATTATTTATTTATCTATTTGAATTGCACTATAAAAACAAATATTCTTATTTGATTAATCATTTTGTTTTATTATATTTAACAAACTGCATCTATCTCTATAAATAAAAATGTAATGTTCGTTTGTGGGATTAACATAACTCAAAAACCACTGGACGAATGGACACCAAATTTGGACGTAAGATACCTATCAGACCAACAAGTGACCATCACTCATAAAAACACTGAAAAACACAGCGGAAGGGACGTAAAAGGCCGTAAAAAACAAAATACATTGCAACGCATGTGCAAAACCACATATTATAGAATCAAAGAGTTGGAAGAGACCTCATGAGCCATCCAGTCCAACCCCCTGCCAAGAAGCAGGAATATTGCATTCAAATCACCCCTGACAGATGGCCATCCAGCCTCTGTTTCAAAGCTCCACCACACTCTGGGGCAGAGAGTTCCACTCCTGAACGGCTCTCACAGTCAGGAAGTTCTTCCTCATGTTCAGATGGAATCTCCTCTCTCGTAGTTTGAAGCCATTGTTCCGCGTCCTAGTCTCCAAGGAAGCAGAAAACAAGCTTGCTCCCTCCTCCCTGTGACTTCTTCTCACATATTTATACATGGCTATCATATCTCCTCTCAGCCTTCTCTTCTTCAGGCTAAACATGCCCAGCTCCTTAAGCCGCTCCTCATAGGGCTTGTTCTCCAGACCCTTCATCATTTTAGTCGCCCTCCTCTGGACACATTCCAGCTTGTCAATATCTCTCTTGAATTGTGGTGCCCAGAACTGTATAAACGAGGCTTATACTCGAGTATATACCGTAATTGTCTCAGTTATTCAGGCAATGTGTTTAAAGTTGTTTAAAGTTGTTTAAAGTTGATATGGGCTCCATCAGCACTGCCATATAATGCAGCTATAACTTCATGACATTTTGTAAGTTTTGGCCCATTTCTCTAATCTGTCAAGATTGTTTTGAATCCTGCTCCTGTCCTCTGGAGTATTGGCTATTCCAATTGGTGTCATCTCCAAACTTGATTATCATACCATCTAACCCTTCATCCAAGTCATTAATAAAGATGTTGAACACAAATATATACACACACAAAATACATATACACAGACTGGGCCACAGTAATGCGTGGCAGGGGACAGCTGGTTATAAATAGCATTATGTATTTACTTTTTTAATAGTTATATTTAACAGATAGTAAACTATAAATCAGTGTCCCCTTGTGACGCAGCGGGTTACACCTCTGAGCGGCTGAACTGCTTACCGAAAAGTCGGTAGTTTGTATCCAGGGAGCAGGTTGAGCTCTTGCTGTTAGCCCCAGCTTCTACCAACCTAGCAGTTTGAAAACATGCAAGTGTGAGTAAATCAATAAGTACTGCTCTGACAGGAAGGTAACGGCGCTCCATGCAGTCATGCTGGCCACATGACCTTGGAGATGTCTACGGGCAACGCCTGCTCTTCAGTTTATTTATTTATTTCACTTGTATACTGCTTTTCTCATCTCAGGGGTGAGGCATGAAACATTATCACAGGATGCATACGCCCAACACTGCTGGATAAATTATACTGTTTAGCCGGTATTGCACCACCTGACATCCGCCGGGAAGTAGCAGCCAATAAAGAAAGGACCAAGGCAGTGGCATCTCCAGCCCATCCCCTGTTCAGATATCAGCAAGCACACCAAATCCTTAAATCAAGAAATAGTTTTCTAAGATCTACAGAGATACAGGAACACCACAGCAAGCGAGGGTCCAAAAGTGGCAGGCTAAATCCTAGAACCTCAAACCATGGCTGATACCAAATGAGAGACTCCTGGGCACACAGAAAACTGGGAAACTTGAAAGGTGCTCTAGCACCATGTTATGCAGAGCCATTCGTAAGAAATGGGGCCACAAAGTGGAGCCCACGACATATGAGTGTTTAAACGAGCAAACCACAGACCACCTATTGCAATGCAGCCTGAGCCCTGCCATGTGCACAGTGGAGGACTTTCTTATAGCAGCACCAGAAGCACTCCAGCTACTGGTCAAAGGACATTAAGTATAATGCCAAGTTTTAAAACTTTGTGTTTTTAAATGCATTACAATTGTACCCTCAGTCTGCTTCTGACACGATAAATAAATAAACCCCAGGTTTCCAACATATTTTTGGCAAAAATTCAGTTCCTACATACATAAGAAACCTAACATAAACCAACAATAATATATAACTATCATATTAAAGTCTATCATATTGAGTCTACACTGCCATATAGAATCATAGAATTCTAGAGTTGGAAGAGACCTCATGGGCCATCCAGTCCAACCCCCTGCCAAGAAGCAGGAATATTGCATTCAAAGCACCCCTGGCAGATGGCCATCCAGCCTCTGTTTAATCAAATTCAAAGCAGATCAGCTGGATGTTATATGGCAATGTAGATGGGGCCTTAATGCAGTTTGGTGCCACTTTAACTGCCCTGGATCAATGCTATGGAATTCTTGGAGTTGTAATTTGATCAGGCAGCATCACTTTTTGGCAGAGAAGGCTAAA
Source organism: Anolis sagrei (assembly GCF_037176765.1). Lineage (NCBI taxonomy): Eukaryota > Metazoa > Chordata > Lepidosauria > Squamata > Anolidae > Anolis > Anolis sagrei. The sequence continues at coordinate 124,962,971 of NC_090026.1, read as the reverse complement.
GTCCTTGTAAACATACAACTTCCATGCATACCTAGATTCAGTTCTGAGAGAAAGAAGGGGAAGCATTCCTTTATCATTTTGGCATACAGTAATTCTCAAGAGTGCCTCTAATAATGTGCAGAGTATTTTGCTTTCTCCTGAAACTTGATTTTTGGGATGACGAAGGATGTGTCTTTTATACATTATGGCTGTAATGCAACACACAGGGATACTCTGTGACAGCCTCTTTGTGTTGCTTGTTTTATTGGAGGTATCCCAAAAATGGCTACTATTTAACAGTTACAGTAGTGCTATGGTGATTATTTGAAAGTAAAATGCATACATTTGTATTGAAGAAGAAATGTTATCATAATGATCTAATCAGAGTTACAGTCTCCATCTTCAATTCCAATTTTATGTGAAGTGTTCAGATTGGCATCCCTTGTCAAAGCACACATTTTACAATGGTTATTAAATTTCATTTCAACCAAATAGTAACAACAGAATTGTGGAAGCAAAAGAAAGAAATGCATATGAAAAATAAAAATAATTACAAGAAACAGCTACAAGTACTCTCACACACCAAAGAATAACAAAAAGCGGACTTTTTTTTACTAGTGATGTTAATGATATATTTACTACCTCAATTTTTATGCATTTTACATCCACTAACTCCTTAATTGTCAGCGAGTTACTTTTTAAAGCCTACAAAAGTCATTTTGTTCCTACTCGCCTTCAAATATACAAGGAATAATTCACTTAAAAGTTTCTCTCATAATTTAGTGACTACTTTTTGGTATTTCAACCGTTAATTTCATTACAAATGTTTACATCTTTGGAAAAAATGTTTTAAAAGCCTTCTACAAAGCTGGTTTTAATTTGATAACATTGAGCTTCAGAATTTCAATATTAAACAGCAACCTTTTAATTCAGCACTGTTAATACCCAAGAGTTAACACATATTTATTATAAACTAGTATTTCAGGAGGGAGCCCCGGTGCCACAGAGGGTTAAATGCTCTTGTTACATCCCGAATAGATTACTGCAACACACTCTACGTGAGGTTGCCTGTTCGGAAACTTCAATTAGTCCAACGGGCGGCAGCCAGATTACTCACCGGAGTATCATACAGGGAACATACCACCCCTCTGTTATGTCAGCTCCACTGGCTGCCGATCCAGTTCCGAGCACAATTCAAAGTGCTGGTTTTGACCTACAAAACCCTATACGGCTCCTGCCCAATGTACCTGACCGAACGCATCTCCTTCTACTTACCTCCTCAGAGTTTAAGATCTTCTGGGGAGGTCCTGCTTTCGGCCCCACCTCTATCACAAGTGAGATTGGTGAGGACGAGGAGCAGGGCCTTCTCAGTGGTGGCCCCTCGCCTGTAGAACTCGCTTCCCGGGGAAATTAGGTCATTGACATCCCTCCTCTCTTTTAGAAGGAAACTAAAAACATGGATATGGGACCAGGCCTTTGGGTAATCTGTCAGATAGACAAAGGACAATGACGACTAGAATTGGACAGGATTATGACAATGCGGAATGAACTTACGGATTTTGAGCTTGGCAAACATTGATCATTAGATTGGTTTTTATTAGCTATGATGTATAACTGGATTGTTTTAATTGTGTTATAATTGTTGTTGATATATATTTTATCTTTTATCTGTATTACTGGCATCGAATTGTGCCTTTTGTAAGCTGCCCTGAGTCCCCCCTCGGGGGTTGAGAAGGGCAGGGTAGAAATGCGCGAAATAAATAAATAATAAAATAAACCACTGAGCTGCTGAATTTGCTGAATGAAAGGTCAGCAGTTCAAATCTGGGGAGTGGTGTGATCTCCCACTGTTAGCCGCAGCTTCTGCCAACCTAGTATTTCAAAAACATACAAATGTTAGTAGATCAATAGGTACCACTTCTGCGGGAAGGTAATGGCACTCCATGCAGTCAGGCTGGCCACATGACCTTGGAGGTGTCTATGGACAACGCTGGTTCTTCAGCTTTGAAATGAAGATGAGTATCACCCCCCCCCCCCCACCACAGTCGGACACGACTAGACTTAATATCAAAGGGAAACGTTTACCTTTACCTTTAGTATTTCAGGATGATGGGTCTCTACATGGTATGGCATTGTTTAACCTTAACATTCCTTTGTCTGCATCAATGATGCTAGTGCTGATGGGGATGAGGGTTGTATTTAACTTTTCCCTGTTTTAAAAAAATGTATCCCTTCAAAAAAAAGTTTTCATATCAGTATTGATCCTTGAGATAACTTTATTTCTCCTTCCACAGGATATTTCTCATTTGCTAGCAAGTGTCTTTAAGAACATGTATACCTCAGAGGTGATAGGAGTGGACACCGTGGAGAATATGATCAAGTCCCGTGGCGGAGACAATGTCCATCATGAGGAGTTCGTGAAAGAGTTACAAAAAGTAAAGTCTTAATTCAGTCCTATTAAAGAGAATATAAATGAATCAAACTATATAATAAATAATTCACAAAGTCAGAAGGCTGACTGTAAACATCTGTAATTTGAGGAGGGGAGGGAGGGTGAATGGGATAGCGAAGAATCAAAAATAGTGATTTGTGAATGCATTATGATATGGTATGAAATATGCAATACTTTGTAATTATTTCTTTAAAAAATAAAAAGGAATGTCATAATTTGCACTATCAGAAAAATTGTCCCAATTAAGAAGAAAATGAACATACTTAAAGAAGAAGTGAAATAAATGTAGAGAAGGAGGAGGGATTCATTAGACTAAGAATTAACCTACGTCTTCAGTACAGAATTGGGATTAAATTTGAAACTGGATTGCTGTGAGATTTCCGGGCTGTATGGCCATGTTCCAGAAGCATTCATGCCCAGCACTTTTAATTGTTACATTTGGCCCGGCCATTGTTTTTAATTGCGTCATTGGGTGTTGTTAATTGTTATTGCTTTGTTTTTTGAGTTATTGTGTTGTTGTTGTTGCTGCTGTTTTATTGTTGTATTTGGGCTCGGCCTCTTGCAAGCCGCACCAAGTCCTTCGGGAGATGGTAGTGGGGTACAAATAAAGGATTATTATTATTATTATTATTATTATTATTCTTTCCTGCTTATGGTAAAACTAATGTGTCAGGGAGTTTTCTCTGACGTCCTGAGATGTTGAGAGTGTGTGACCTGACCAAGGTCCCTCAATGGGTTTCCACAACTGAGTGAAGAAAACTGTATTGAATGATGTTCTAGGAAACATAAAGCTCTAAATCAAGCATGGGCAAACTTTGGCCCCCAGTTGTTTTGGACTTCCCACAATTCCTAACAGCCAGTACTATGAGGAATTGTGGGAGTTGAAGTCGAAAACATCTGGAGGACCAAAGTTTGCCCATGCCTGATCTAGATCCATACATCAAAGAAGTAAATAGCTAATTCCCCAATTGCTATTTCAGGTCAGGAAGAAATACAAAGACGAGTTGGCAGAAGCAGATATGCTAGAAAGGCACATCATCCAAGCCAGGGCTCGGGCCACAGCAGAAGAGGAAAGGATCCTGAATGAATATAAAGATGACGTTCCAGAAGGTTACCGTCACATTGCGTTGCCACCGGGTGAGCAGAACGAAGGTCTCCCATTCCCCATTTTACATTAGCAAGATTTAGACTACAGATCATTTTCCCTTTGATTCACAGGGAAAGTCATTACTGAATCCAGTATTCATTTGGCTTATATATCAATGACACATAGAAGTTTAATTGTAGATTGAAACATTATTTCTCTCTCTCTAAATTAAACTATAACTTGTTTGGGGGTGTAATTTGTGATATAAAAGAGGGCCAGTTCATAGAGGTTGAGAACCAAAGAAATGGTTTTAATGTGTAATTTTTTGAACCTTTGCCACAATGAGAAAAGATCCAACAGCTAAATCAGCAGTCAGAATTTTAGACACAACTTAGGGCCTATTTTAAACTTTATTTTATCAGCAGACTTTGAAGTGTATTTTAACTGTGAGTATTTGTTATATGGATTTTAATAGCAATTTGTAAGTAATAAATTATTATTATTATTATTTGAAACACAACAAGATGAGTCCACAGCAAGCACTCTGCTGGCTGTTGAATTGGATCACACATCGGACCCTTCCCAAGTGTCTAGGACTGTGTGATGTATCGGCGAATAATGCATGCAGATCCCAGTAAGGTGGCCTTCTGCAGCTGGCAGCTGGTAATTTTGTCAGCGCCAGTTGTGTTTAAGTGCAGGCCAAGGTCTTTAGGCACTGCACGCAGCGTGCCGATCACCACTGGGACCACCTTTACTGGTTTGTGCCAGAGTCTTTGCAGTTTGATTTTTAAATCCTCATATCATGTCAGCTTTTCCAGTTGTTGCTCTGTAATCCTGCTGTCACCTGGGATTGCAACATCGATGATCCATACTTTGTTTGTGAGGTCAGGAGTATTATGCACAAAACTCTGTCTGAATCCGGAAGTCCCAGAAGGGTTTGGCATGTTCATTCTCTAACTTTTTGCGGCTTGTGATCCCACCAGTTCTTTGTCGCTAGCTGATGGTGTTTGTGGCACAAGTTCCAATGAATCATCTGAGCAACGGTGTTGTGCCTCTGCTTGTAGTCTGTCTGCGCGATCTTCTTGCAGCAGCTCAGGATGTCATCTATTCTTTCATCTGCTTCCTTGCAGAGTCTACATTTGGGATCTGTTGTCGACTTTTTATTATTATTATTATTAGGTGGATGGATGGCTTTAGACTGGTATCAAGATAGACAGAAAAGAATCATAAGCAATACATGGTTGTGGTGCTATCCTCATTTCACCTTAGTTGCTGTTCCTTCTGAGTTCAGAAGCTGGTTCCCAGTTCGTTTAAAAAAAATGTATTTTACTGCTATGTGCAGAAATGACAGTCTTTGTCTTTAAAAACTTACCATCTCTCTTTAAATGTGAATGTTGTAGTAAAGTCTACCTTCAGATGGTGCGTGGATGATGAACTTCTGGAAAAGCATAATTTAATCAGCCCGAAGGATTACATCACAGATCCAGAGCTCATTACTCGGGCACCAAAAGGTAACTTTTACATGAGGATTTTCATAGCTTTCAGCAATGTAATACCGAATGAGAAGAAACACATTTACATTGAAGAAGTTTAGAATAATAATCGGAGTTTGACAGTCTTATCTTAAATTACAGTTTTATATAAATATTCAAACCTCCTGATGCCTAAATTAATGTAATTTTATTGGTATCTATTTTTATTTTGAAATTTACCGGTATCTGCTGCATTTCCCACCCTCGACTTATACTCGAGTCAATAAGTTTTCCCAGTCTTTTTTTTTTTTTTTTGGTAAAATTAGATGCCTCGGCTTATATTCGGGTCACTTATAGTCAAGTGTAACCACATCTATGTAATAATAAAGAGAGTAAAATAATAAATGTAATAAAAATAATAAGTAAAATAATAGAAATGAAATAATAACAGTAATAATAGAGTAAAATAATAAATGTAATAATAATAACAGAATAAAATAATGTAAATGTAATAATAATAATAATAATAATAATAATAATAATAACAGAGTAAAATAATAATAACTTTGACTTAATTATAAGCCACGGGGGGCTTTTTCAGCCTAAAAAAGGACTGAAAAACTTGGCTTATACCTGAGTATATATGATATATAGTATCGTAAGGGAGTAGAGCAATAAAGGTCAAAGATCAACCGATAGTGAGTGTGAGGCTCTTCGAACTGTCTTTGTGTATTTGTTGGTTAGTATAGTTTGTGTGTCTGTGTTAATATTGGTAAGTGTGTTCTCTGTGTGTTTGTTCTCGTTTGGTGACTTGAAGGCATGTACATTTACACATATACACACACAAACCACTTTGAGTCCCATATTTTGAGATATGTGGGATATAAATAAAATAAATTCAATAACTATCTGGAAATGCCATAGATCCCAGCAAAATGTACAGTTAGTTTTTGTGCAATCCACATTTGACCATGGGTTTTTTTTCTGTCTACTGCAGAAATATCCGAGCCTGGCTACTTGAAAGAAATCGAGAGTTTTCAACACCATATTTCTGACAATTCAATGTCTACCAAACTGAAAGAAAGTCCACACATTAAGAAACTACAAGAAAGTTTTCCAGATGTGTCTTTATCTAGCTTTACCATGGAGTCTTCAACTACTGATATTCCAAGTCGTATTAAAAAATCATTCATTAAGGTACCTCTCTGTGCAGTCTTTCTCCCAGAATTGAAGGCAGCTAAGCTGAAACTACTGTATGTTATTCATATTCATATTGTGGGACAGTGTGGCTTTAGCTTTGAATACATTTTAATCAGTTTTAAGGATTTTAACGGTTTGTTTTTAATTAATACCATTGAGGTTGAATTCTATTTTAATGTTTGTATATTTTTGGATTTTAAATTGTATTGAAATACTTTTATTGTAAGCTGCTTTATGGAGAGAAAAAGTGGGTTATAAATAAACACAATAATAATAGTAATAATAATAATAATAATAATAATGCTTACTGAAAAGGGTAGTAAAGTAGAAATCAGCAAGAAAAGTGGGAAAACACCTTACAGGTTGCATCAAGGAAGCTACAGCTTTGAGTTTGCAAGACCTGAAGAGGGCAGGGCCATTGGAAGTCTTGTGTTCATAGGGTCTTCATAAATGGAAGTTGACTTAATAGTAAATAACAAAAAAAATCAATGTGTCAGTGCTTTTATTATTTTTTAAAAATCTTTATATCTACTAACCTCGAAGACCATTGCTGTCGTACTGTGGCCAGGTTTTCTCTTGGCCTGCAAGGATCGTTTTACTTTTGTAAGAGCAATGTTTACCTTTTGTCCTGCTTTTTATTTTTGTGAATGTTTTTGGGCTTCATAGAATCATAGAATCAAAGAGTTGGAAGAGACCTCAAGGGCCATCCAGTCCAACCCCCTGCCAAGAAGCAGGAATATTGCATTCAAATCACCCCTGACAAATGGCCATCCAGCCTCTGCTTAAAAGCTTCCAAAGAAGGAGCCTCTACCACACTCCGGGGCAGAGAGTTCCACTGCTGAACGGCTCTCACAGTCAGGAAGTTCTTCCTCATGTTCAGATGGAATCTCCTTTCTTGTAGTTTGAAGCCATTGTTCCGCGTCCTAGTCTCCAAGGAAGCAGAAAACAAGCTTGCTCCCTCCTCCCTGTGGCTTCCTCTCACATATTTATACATGGCTATCATATCTCCTCTCAGCCTTCTCTTCTTCAGGCTAAACATGCCCAGTTCCCTAAGCCGCTCCTCATAGGGCTTGTTCTCCAGACCCTTGATCATTTTAGTCGCCCTCCTCTGAACACATTCCAGCTTGTCAATATCTCTCTTGAATTGTGGTGCCCAGAATTGGACACAATATTCCAGATGTGGTCTAACCAAAGCAGAATAGAGGGGTAGCATTACTTCCCTAGATCTAGACACTATGCTCCTATTGATGCAGGCCAATATCCCATTGGCTTTTTTTGCCGCCACATCACATTGTTGGCTCATGTTTAACTTGTTGTCCACGAGGACTCCAAGATCTTTTTCACACGTACTGCTCTCGAGCCAGGCATCCCCCATTCTGTATCTTTGCTTCAAGGAACTGATAGCATCCCCATTGAGCCTTTAAATATAAAGGAAGCTCTCAAGAGTCCTTTGTCTCACCCTGGTCATTCCACAGATATATAAACCCCTTTCCCTAGTTTCAACAGACCTCACTACCTCTGAGGATGCTTGCCATAGATGCAGGCGAAATGTCAGGAGAGAATGCCTCTAGACCATGGCCATATAGCCCGAAAAAACCTACAACAACCCAGCTCTCAGACTGTTTCTATGACCCCTTTCTTATTAGCCTCAGAGATTCTCACTTCTTACAGAAAAAGAAAGCAAGTCACTAATGGGTCTGGACTGAGTCTAGAGTTCTGCATTAATAAACCCAAACTCTGATCACAGGGTACATTTTTCTGTGGCCAGAATAAACTGGGGAATAAGGATATCTTACGAGTTACATAATATAGACCATTTTGCAATTGAACCAAGGGTGTTGTGTGTTGCAAAACAGCAGCAACTTATCTAATATTTGAGTTTTGCAATGAGTATGTTGTAGAATGGAATGCATAGACTGTGTAATAAAATACAAAAGTCATAAATGCATGATATTTGGACAACAGTGTTCTGCAAATAGGTGTGGTGAGTTAAGAAGAGGAGGTTATGAGAAAAGAATTAGTTCAGTGGGTTGTTGTGAGTTTTCCAGGCTGTATGGCCATGTTTCATAAGCATTTTCTCCTGATGTTTCGTCCACATCTATGTGGGTCTGTTGGAAACTAGGCAAGTGAGGTTTGTATATCTGTGGACTGTCCAGAGTGGGAGAAAGAACTCTTGTCTGCTTGAGGCAAGTGTGAATGTTCCCATTGACCATCTTGATTAGCATTTAATGGTATTGCCGCTTCAAAGCTTAGTTGCTTCCTGCCTGGGGAATCCTTTGTTGGGAGATGTTAGCTGGCCCTGATTGTTTCCCATCTGGAATTCCTCTGTTTTTTTAGTTTTGCTCTTTATTTCCTGTCCTGATATTAGAGTTTTTAAATACAGGTAGCCAGATTTTGTTCATTTTCATGGTTTCCTCCTTTCTGTAGAAATTGTCTACATCCTTGTGGATTTCAGTGGCTTTTCTGTGTAGTCTGACATGGTGGTTGTTAGAGTGGTCCAGCATTTCTGTCTTCTCAAATATTATGCTGTGTTCAGGTTGGTTCATCAAGTGCTCTGTTATGGCTGACTTCTCTGGTTGAAGTAGTCTGCAATGCCTTTCATGTTCCTTGATTCGTGTTTGGGCAATGCTGCATTTGGTGGTCCCCATGTAGACTTGTCCACAGCTGCATGGTATACGGTAGACTCCTGCAGAGGTGAGAGGATCCCTCTTGTCTTTTGCTGAACGTAATATTTGTTGGATCTTCTTGGTGGGTCTGTAAATAGTTTGTAGGTTGTGTTTCTTCATCAGCTTCCCTATGCCTGGACATTTTGGACATTCCACAGATATATCAACCTCACTTGCCTAGTTTCCAACAGACCCCTCCACCTCTAAGGATGCCTCCCATAGATGTGGGCAAAGCATCAGGAGAGAATGCTTCTGGAACATGGCCAAACAGCCTGGAAAACTCACAGCAACCTAGTGATTCTGACCATGAAAGCCTTTGACAACAGAATTAGTTCAAATATTCAGTGGCAACCCCTCTTTTAACAAATCTTACCAAAATACTTACCAAGAAGATAGGTTCATCTTTGTTGTTGTTGTTCATTCGTTCAGTCGTTTCCGACTCCTTCAAGGACAATCCAGTCACTTCAAGGATACCATCCATCTTCGGGATCTTAGGTTCATCTTACGGATGCAATAATTCAGAAACAACTTGAAGGCATACAACAGCAGCATTTTTATCATACCTCAAAATATGTACTTGAGCTTATAGCTTCTACCAAAATGTGCTTGTCCATTGCTGTTTCTGTTGGAATCTATTTGTACAAGAAACTTGTACAAGTAAAAGTTGAGATTCCCATCATCCTGACATGAACTGCCACATTTCCTTTTGGGGAAAAAAAAATAGGCCAAATAGATTGTGATTGTGGATGTTTTGATTTCTGGATGAAGAAAGCCTTGTATCCCAGGCATAATGATTATGAACTAGGCCTTTCTAAAGAGTCATCTGAAAGCATGTTTTCATTGTGTCTCCTGTCAGAAGAAAGCTACCCTCTTCCAAAAACCTATTTGGATGAGTAGCATGTCCAGAGCTGAAAGGCAAAAAGACCGCGCTTACCTTCAGAGGCTTGACGAACGTCATAACTTCTTGAAAAACCCGCGCTACTTCTCACCCAACTCTGATCGTGGAGGACGGTCCTTGATTCTGCCTCAAAAGAGGGTGCAGCGTATGGTCGCGGGAAGAAAAAAGATGGTGGTTCTTGAAAGGTAGCGAGACTATTCTTTGCAAAATGGAATGAAGCAAGAATCTTTGTAATTGTACAAGCTCCTTTGAGTTCCCGAAGCCATGATCTCAACCATGGCTTCGGGAAAATGGGTTAAACCCTTGTGCTAGTTTGAATCCAGGGAGCAAGGTGAGCTCCTGTCGGTCAGCTCCAGCTTCTCATGCAGGAACATTAGAGAAGCCTCTCACAGGATTGTAATACATCTGGACATCTCTTGGGCAACGTCCTTGCAGACAGCCAATTGTCTCACACAGGAAGGGACTTGCAATTTCTCAAGTTGCTACTGACACAAAGAAAAAAAATCATATACCATTTAAATTGCCATGGCCTGTGTGTTACAGAAGGGGAGAAGTGAGCTAGAGGTTGAAGAATCAGCCACATTCAATGTTGCAATGCATTAAAAATGTTATTTATTTATTTATTTAAAACATTTATATTCCGCCCTTCTCACCCCGAAGGAGACTCAGGGCGGAGCACAGCATATATACATTCAATGCCGGGACACAATTCTTATATACATACATAAACATTAAAAACATTTATCAAAATATTAAAATACACTATTTAAAACCGTCCTTGTCATCCACGTCAAATCTAATTGGCCTGGTCATCTTTCCTATTGCTGCTTTATTGCCCTGTCCCGAAAGCTTGGTCCCACAGCCAAGTTTTTACCATCCTTCTGAAGGAGAGGAGAGAGGGGGCCGACCTGATCTCACCAGGAAGGGAGTTCCATATCCAGGGGGCAATCACCGAGAAGGCCCTGTCTCTCGTCCCCACCAATTGTGCCTGTGACAATGGCGGAACGGAAAGCAGGGCCTTCCTGGAGGATCAATCTCTGCGATGGTTCATAGGGAGAGATGCTTTCGGACAGGCAATTTGGGCCGGGGCCGTTTAGGGATTTATAGGCCAAAACCAGCACTTTGAATTGTGCTCAGTAGCAAACTGGCAGCCATTGGAGCTGGCGTAACATGGGAGTTGCATGCTCCATGTATGCTGCCCCTGTTATTAACCTGGCCTCCTCTCATTGGACTAATTGAAGCTTCTGAGCAGTCTTCAAAGGCAACTCCACATAGAGTGCATTGCAGTAGTCTATCCTAGATGTATCGAGAGCGTGGACCACTGTGGCCAAGTCTGACTTCCCAAGATACAGGCGCAGCTGGCACACAAGTTTTACTTGTGCGAAAGCTCCCCTGGCCACCACTGCAACCTGGGACTCCAGGCTCAGTGATGAGTCCAGGAGGACCCCCAAGCTGTGAATCTGTGCTCTGGAGCAGGCAAGGGCAAACTTTGGCCCTCCAGATGTGGACTTCAACTCCAAATAGTAGGCTGTTAGGAATTGTGGGTGTTGAACACTTGGAGGACTGAAGTTTGCCCATGCCTGATCTAGTGGATAACTCAATGCTAAGGAGTGCTCATGATCCTCAGATTGAGATTTGAATGAAGTTTACCAAAGTCCTTTTTAAAAATCAATTCTGTCTTTTCATTTCAGCGATTCCCACTCCGTGCCTATTTTCCTAGCAAACCCACCAGAAGTCGTGTTTTCTTATTATGAAGTTGGCCAGGTTTATGAGGTGAGAGCTTTTTTGGTTCACAAACAAGGATTACTGGCTTTGACATTGCCCAATATTTGCTTTCCTTCGTATACATTTCAGTCTTAGTAATAGCTAAGATATTTCTCAAACACTTCATAACATGTTATTATTTTTTTACTAGATATTGCTCAGTTCCTTCCGAATGGTATGACTCTCATTTTGAATAGCCAAGATGGGCCAGGAGAGGTTATTTGTTGCCTTCCAAAAATAATTTCTCTATGTCTTTACAGATGACTGTAGAGTTACAGAACATGACCTCAACCTCTCAGTGTATCAGAATAATTCCTCCGGCTACATCAGCCTTTTCTATTGGGTTGGGTGAGTTCTCACTGGATTCCATAATGTAAAGAATGTTTGTAAATTTCCTCATAAAGTGGAATTTTTAAAATATTTGCAGATGGTTCTGCATTTGTTCCATACCGGCCGGAAGGAATAGAAGGTGTGGCGTAGGTAAGGAGCAAAACCTTCAAGTCCACAGGGACCTCTTTTTTTTCTGTAACAGCCATTTGTCCTTGAGACAAACAAAATGCATGCAATCTCTAAGTTACAAACATGATAAATTATGTAGATTTGTTCTTAAGTTAAATGTGTATGTAAGTCTGTACAGATACATTTTAATGTATCTAGCCCTCTATCTATCTATCTATCTATCTATCTATCTATCTATCTATCTATCTATCTATCTAATCCAAGCTGGAATGTGTCCAGAGAAGGGCAACTAAAATGATCAAGGGTCTGGAGAACAAGCCCTATGAGGAGCGGCTTAAGGAGCTGGGGATGTTTAGCCTGAAGAAGAGAAGGCTGAGAGGAGATATGATAGCCATGTATAAATATGTGAGAGGAAGTCACAGGGAGGAGAGAGCAAGCTTGTTTTCAGCTTCCTTGGAGACTAGGACACGGAACAATGGCTTCAAACTACAAGAGAGGAGATTCCACCTGAACATGAGGAAGAACTTCCTGACTGTGAGAGCCGTTCAGCAGTGGGACTCTCTGCCCCGGAGTGTGGTGGAGGCTCCTTCTTTGGAAGTTTTTAAACAGAGGTTGGATGGCCATCTGTCAGGGGTGATTTGAATGCAATATTCCTGCTTCTTGGCAGGGGGTTGGACTGGATGGCCCATGAGGTCTCTTCCAACTCTTTGATTCTATAATTGTATGATTCTATGATTCATCTTGTCTCTCTCCTGAGGAATCTGTATAAGGACCAAGTAGCAACAGTAAGAACTGACCATGGAACAACAGACTGGTTCAAGATTGGGAAAGGCGTACGGCAGGGTTGTATACTCTCACCCAACCTATTCAACTTGTATTCAGAACACATCATGCGATGTGCGGGGCTTGATGAATGCAAGGCTTGGGTAAAATTGCTGCAAGAAACATTAACAACCTTAGATGTGCAGATGATACCACTTTGATGGCCAAAACCGAGGAGGAGCTGAGGAGCCTTCTAATCAAGGTGAAAGAAGAAAGTGCAAAAGCTGGGATGCAGTTAAACATAAAAAGAACCAAGATGATGGCAACCAGACTGATTGAAAACTGGCAAATAGAGGGAGAAAACCTGGAGGCCATGACAGACTTTGTATTTCTAGGCGCAAAGATTACTGCAGCCAGGAAATCAGAAGACGTTTCCTTCTTGGGAGGAGAGCAATGACCAATCTCGATAAAATAGTGAAGAGTAGAGACATCACACTGGCAACAAAGATCCACATACTCAAAGCAGTGGTATTCCCCATAGTAACATGGATGTGAGAGCTGGACCACAGGGAAGGCTGAGTGAAGATAGGTGCTTTTGAACTGTGGTGTTGGAGGAAAGTTCTGAGAGTGCCTTGGACCGCCAGAAGATCCAACCAGTCCATACTTCAGGAAATAAAGCCCGACTGCTCATTGGAGGGAAGGATAGTAGAGGCAAAGATGAAGTACTTTGTCCACATCATGAGAAGAAAGGAGAGCTTGGAGAAGACAATGATGCTGGGGAAAATGGAAGGAAAAAGGAAGAGGGGGCGACCAGGGGCAAGATGGGTGGATGGTCTCCTTGAAGTGACTGGCTTGACCTTGAAGGAGCTGGGGAAGGTAACGGCCGACAGGGAGCTCTGGCGTGGGCTGGTCCAGGAGGTCATGAAGAGTCAGAAGCAACTGAACGAGTGAACAACTATATATATAGTTGGCTCAGTGGGTTAAAGTGTTGAGCTGCTGAGCTTATTGATTGAAAGGTCGCAGGTTCGATTCTGGGTAGCGGCGTGAGCTTCCGCTATCAGCCCTACCTTCTGCCAACCTAGCAGTTTGAAAACATGCAAATGTGAGTAGATCAATAGGTACTGCTCCGGCCGGAAGGTAACGGCGCTCCATGCAGTCATGACCTTGAACGTGTCTATGGACAACTCCGACTCTTTGGCTTAGAAATGGAGATGAGCACCACACCCCAGAGTCGGACATGACTGGACTTGATATAGGTAAAGGTTGTCCCCTGACAACCTTTTGGATAGCATAGGGAAGGGTTAACACTTTGGTGACAATTGTTTTGCTATCTGTGCCCCTGTTCAGAAGACATTATGTCCCCTTGATAATTAGATTTTGAAAAATTTGGCTTGTGGGAACAAGGATTGGTGCTACAACTTCAGTGGAGACACCTCCCCTCACCAATGATACTCTTCCAGTAATAGATACCCCTTTCTGGGATAGATTTCCTCTCACGTCCTGTTGTCTCACCCCTGTTCTTAACCTAAAACAATGCTTTAAGGGCTTTAAATCAATATAATTAAAGTCAGGGAATAGTCCAAAATAGAACCCCTAATATTTATATATAGTGCACTCTACTGTAAACCACATTACGCAACATGAAGTGCTCCATTGATCAGTATATGTGCTTTCTGCCAAAACGAGATTTGAAAAACTCTGCATTGTTGGTGGCTGTCATATTCCAGGTTCTGGAGCTGGTTCGAGGTCAGCCTCTTCCGTGCATGTGAGCATCATCCAGATCTCAAGCCAGTTCCAGGATTACTAATCAAATTCTCCCCACATTGAAACCATGATTTCTTTTATGCTGGCTCAAAGCTTACCCCAGTGGTCAGTGCAGATGTGCTCTTAGATCAGAGGTCCTCCAACTAAGGTGCGTGGTTCGGATTCGGCCCTCCAAAGTAATTTACTCAGCCCCAGCCCTAAACTTTAGACTGAGTCTGAAATGACTTGACCAGAGTTTGGGAATCACTGCTCTAAGGAGCCTGTGCTTCTATTCTAGGAAAATTTCCAGGAGAAGGAGGACTTATCGCTCCAGGAATGAGCTGTTACCATGAAGTTCAGTTCATTCCTGAATACCTGTCGGATTATGATGATTATATCCTGGTAGAGTCGCAGGCGCCATATCCGTTCTTTATCCCTTTGAAAGGTAGAAGACCGCCTCCTGTTTTGACACGTGAGTAGACTTTTACCAACCGGAGTGATCCATAATTTGTATTTTTATTAATATTCTGCATCTTTGGAATTTCAAAACGGTTTTAGCTTCAGGGTTTTTTTTTTAATTTTTATTGAAAACAAAATAACATATTTGCACAGATAATAAATGTCTGTTGTAGGCTTACATTATGATAACATATTTCTATATTATCTATTCACATTCTTTACATATTCATTCATATTACATTTTGTATTTTTTCTCCCCTCTCCTCCCACCACCCTTCCCTACTCCTCCCGCCACTTTATATCTTTATTTTTAACCACAAACACAACCTTTTTAACCTTGTGCAATATCAATGCTGGCTTCTCCTTCTTCTACCCATTTCATATAAATTGCCCATTTCTCTTTAATTTCTTCTGTTTTGTCCTCCTGGGAACCTTCTTGGGTTATACATGCAATAATATGTGATTGGACTTGCTCAAATAAATAGTTATTCCAATTTTCCATATTCCATTTTTTCATCTCTCCATCCTTAGGCTATTACCGCCTTTCCTGCTAAGATCATTGCTTTAAATAGGTCTTGGTTCTTGGCAGCAATGTTTTTATTCCCTGTAATTGCCATTAACATAAATTCCATATTGACTTGAATTGTTATTTTGAAAAGTTTCCCCATTTTTAAAATTATCTTATCCCAAAAAGTTGTTGCATTTAAACAGTCCCACCACATATGTGCATACCAGCCTTTTTCTACAATGCTAACACGTTGAGCTTAGTCCTGTTCCCATATTTGCGTTTTAACTTCAGTGTTAATTGCGTCGTCTCACCTCTCATTTGTTAGGGGTAGGATTCATGAATGAGCAGCATTTGGAACGTTCTTCTGGTTCTATAGGTGTTAAGGAAAACTATCCTAAAACATAACAGAGCATCCACAAATCAAACAGGATACAAAAGTTGAGCAATAGCTCACAGCTAGCAAAGCATGAAGTACCATGTGATGTGGCTGTAAAGAATTCGGAGCTTAGGAGGCAGACATGCAGAGTCCAATGCTGGCTTTGGCCTATAAAGCCCTTGATGCAGTGCTTCTCAACCTGGGGTCCCCAGATGTTTTTGGACTACAACTCCCAGAAATCCCAGCCAGTTTACCAGCTGTTAGGATTTCTGGGAGTTGAAGGCCAAAAACATCTGGGGACCCCAGGTTGAGAACCACTGCCTTAACGGTTCTGGCCCAGTTTACTTGTCTGAACGTATGTCCTGCTACGCTCCACCTAGGGCCCTAAGATCATCTGATGAGACCCTGCTCGCTGTCGCTCCCCCCATTGTTGCAATCGCGTTTGGTGGGGACAGGGCCTTTTCTGTGGTGTCCCCTTGGCTATAGAACTCCCTCCCAAGTGAAATTAGATTGGCTGCATCCCTCATGTCCTTCCGGAAACAACTAAAATACTGGCTATGGGATCAGGCTTTTGGAGAGTAGTCTGACTAATGTGCTAATGTGCTGACCTATATAGAACTGATGGAGTGCCCCTGGATAATGTTTAAATTGATTACCACTGACTGTTTGTTGCCTATTTTTATACTGCTTTTATATTGTTCATATGGTTTTCTACAGTTTATACTGCTTATATTGCTGTTTTATTATATTGTTGTTAAATTGTATATTCATGTTTTGATGTGGGCCCTATGGCTGCCAATTTGTTAGCCGTCCTGAGTCCCTCTGCGGACGTTGAGATAAAACGGGATATATAATAATAATCATCATCATCATCTTTATTTGTACCCTGCTACCATCTCCCCAAGGGACTCAGTGCGGCTTACATGAGGCCAAGCCCAAAGTACATCAAACAAAACATCAATAAACACAACATCAATAAACAAGAAAAGCCCTAAATAAATAAATAAATAAATATTAAAAATCACAAAATATTTATATACAATAATAAGAAATAACTGCATTTCTTAATAATCGAGAACAGGGACTGTTCTAAGGTTTCTTCTAAGGTTTCAAGAGAGGGAAAAACTCAGTCACTACATCTCTCCTGACACATAAGCAGAGAGATCTCAAAGCAGACAGCACATATTCTCCAAACTAAAGCGTAAGAAGGCAGAAATCAGATTTTTAAAAGTATGCATTTTAAACAACCAATTACAATGAGAGCATAAAAAGAGAGGAGAGAAGAAATCAGATACATCTCCAACTGTCATACAGGAGGTAAGAGGGAAGGGAAACCCTTAGTCTATGCTAAACTTACTAACTGTTCCTCGTTGAGGACTTGAGACTTGGGTAGTGTGGGGTTGAATTCCAACAATTGTTGTTGTTCGTTCGTTCAGTCGTTTCCGACTCTTCGTGACTTCATGGACCAGGCCACGCCAGAGCTCCTTGTCGGTCGTCACCACCCCCACCTCCTTCAAGTCAATCCAGTCACTTCAAGGATACCATCCATCCACCTTGCCCTTGGTCGGCCCCTCTTCCTTGTTCCTTCCATTTTCCCCAGCATCCTTGTCTTCTCTAAGCTTCCCTTTCTTCTCATGATGTGGCCAAAGTACTTCATCTTGGCCTCTACTATTCTTCCCTCCAATGAGCAGCCAGGCTTTATTTCTTGAAGTATGGACTGGTTGGATCTTCTCGCTGTCCAAGGCACTCTCAGAACTTTCCTTCAGCACCACAGTTCAAAAGCATCTCCCTTCCTTTGCTCAGCCTTCCCTATGGTTCAGCTCTCACATCCATAGGTGACTCCAGCGATAGGAATGTCATAATGAAAAACAATTCCTGCCAGAACAGAAAGAAAGCACAGTTGATTGCTTGTTTCAATATATCAGGCATGGGCAGACTTTGGCCCTCCAAGTGTTTTAGACTTCAACTCTCACAATTCAGGCTGTCAGGAATTATGAGAGTTGAAGTCCTGAAGGGCCCAAGTTTGCCTATTCCTGGGATAGATGATCTCTGATCATGGTAGCTTGAGTCAACGGGTTGCTTCTTTTGTGCCAGACATCCTAACTTGTCCTGCTGTTGTTCCACTTGTGTTTCGCTCTAGTGCCTTCCACCTTGGACTGTGGTGCCTGCCTCGTAGGTGGAGTAAAATTTACACAATTTCCTTGCAAAAATGAAGGTTCCAGCACTGGAAAGTTTTGCATCATGCCAAAGGGCATCTGGCCACCCCCTAACTTCCGGGTAAGAAAGCAAGTATGGTAGAATGGGAAGCCTTGTGCTCTTATTCCCATGAATTGCATCAGAGATTTTGAAGGTTTTGTGGTGTTTCTTCTCTTTTTGAAGGCTGTTGCCACCTTTGGTTATGTGGAGCAAGACGTCTTTGGGATTCACCCAGCAGTATTTGAGCTAGCTCCTGGCCAGTCGACAGTAATTGAGGTCAGTTCAGTACCTTTTGCCTTAACTGCGACCGTACCTCGTGAAGGCGGATCTGGCCAGGGTGGTCCATGCCTTAGTCACCTCCAGATTGGATTACTGTAATGCACTCTATGTGGGGCTGCCCTTGAAAACGGCTCGGAAATTTCAATTGGTCCAACGGGCGGTGGCCAGGTTGTTAACTGGCACTCCTTACAGGGAGCGGTCAACCCTCCTGTTTAAGGAGCTCCACTGGCTGCCATTCATTTTCCGTCCCAATTCAAGGTGCAGGTTCTTACCTACAAAGCCCTAAATGGTTTGGGACCTGCCTACCTGCATGACCGCATTTCTGTGTACGAACCCACACGATCTCTCCGATCATCTGGAGAGGCCCTGCTCGCGCTCCCACCTCTATCGCAGGTGCGACTGGTGAGGACGAGGGAGAGGGCCTTCTCAGTGGTGGCCCCTCGTCTCTATAATTCACTCCCTAAGGACATTAGGCATGCCCCAACCTTGGCAGTCTTTAGGAGGAGTCTGAAAACGTGGTTATTCCAATGTGCCTTCCCAGAATAAGAAACTCCTAGAAATCCGTCCTTAAATGCACTTTATTAATTACCTAGGATTGTTTTTGCACGCCCATCACTTCCCGGAAATCCACCCTAATCATATTTTACCTGCCATGTCCAGCATATTTTAAAATTTTAATTATTACATTTTGCCCAGCCATAAGTTTTTAAATATCGTCGTGCTGTTGCTAATGTTTATTGTTTATTTGCTGTTTATAAGTTTTATTTACTGCTTGCATTGTTGTTTTTCCTTGTCATTGCTGTGTTGTGGGCTCGGCCTCATGTAAGCCACACCGAGTCCCTTGGGGAGATGGTAGCGGGGTATAAATAAAGTGTTGTTGTTGTTGTTATTATTATTATTATTATTAACAACAGTTCGCAGGATTTTAGACGAAAGGGGGATGAAAGGTGAAAATAGAGGGGACGTGGTTTTTAAAAGGGACGTTTCAGAGATGATCCCAATGCCTATATGTCATGATTTACTGCTATATTGATATCAGACAACCCCCCACATTGGCAGTCTTTAGGAGGTGCCTGAAAACGTAGCTGTTCCAGTGTACCTTTCCTGAATAAAGGAAACAATCCCCTGCAGAATACCCTGAGAAGCACTTTAATTACCCATTGGGTTGTTCTCCACTTTTGGTTTAAAACCCTCCTACTAGATACATCCTCTGTTCATGTCCAGCATTTATTTTTAAAGTTTTAACTATTGCATCTGGCCCAGCCATAGGATTTAAATTCTTGTGTGTTATTGTCTATTTATGAGTTATATTAACTGTATTGTTTATTTTTGTTTATTGTTTGTTGTTTTATTATTGCTTGTTGTTTTGATGTGTTGCTGGGCTTGGCCCCATGTAAGCCGCTCTGAGTCCCTTGGGGAGATGGTGGCGGGGTATAAATAAAGTTGTTGTTGTTGTTGTTGTTGTTATTGTTATTATTATTTTGGCTTGTTTCTGCGGTAGGCCTTTGTTTACAGAAAATGCTGATTGTTTGAGAAAACTTGCAGAGAAGAAGTTACTATTCAAGGATAACAGTACATCCGACAAATGATTTAAATCCAATGTAATTCATTTGTGGTCCTATGAGCACCATTGTTTTCCTGATGTAGAAAACTTCTCTTCCAGGTTGTCTTCATGCCTATTTTACCCGAAATCTTTACAGTGACGTACCTCATGGTTTGTGATAATTGCCAGATCAACGAGATTACGGTGACAGGTTTGATGCCACCATCTTTGGAAGTTTCCTATGCAAGCTGAAATTGGTTTTGGGCCAGGACAAGCGATTCTTCACTGAAGGGTCATCAGTAGCTGCCTTTCCCTTTGCCCAGTACCCAAGGGAGATAGTTGGACATGCCAACAGAGTTTCCTGGCAAATGATGCAGATCAAGCAACAAGACATATCAGGAGCCCAAGGTTTCAATGTGGAAGTGTGCAACCACTGGCATTGTTAGTCAGGCCAGGGGGAAAGAAATTTGTCTGAAGCACCAGGGTGCTACTATGAGAGCAGACAATCCTAGGCTACTTGCAGCAATGGTGTGACAGCTTCATATGTTGTTTACTTCAGTCCATTGGAAGGACCCTATTGAATTTGGCCCACCATGTAATTTTATGTGGCCCTTAAATTGCCAGACTACAACTCATCTTTAGACAACATGACAAAAGCTAATGGGAGTTGTGATACAGTAACTTCTGGAAGGCTGCAGTTTATTCTGTTTAGTCAGGATAGTGGGTCTTGGATTTATTTATTTATTTATTTATTTATTTTTATGACATTTATATGCCGCCCTTCTCACCCTGAAGGGGACTCAGAGCGGCTTACAAGTAAAAAGTAAATACAATATATTATTATCATAGCACAATATTAATATTATATATTACATTGTACTATAACATTATACTGTAATATTATTAGTACTATTACATTTAATATAAAATATGTAATTATAATATATTATTATTATTAGTAGTAGTATATTGTATTACATTATAATTTTATCAATATTATATATATAATGCAATATTATTTATATTAAATGTAATAGTACTAATAATAAGTATAATATAATATAATATAATATAATATAACACACACACAATAAATTATATGATATGATATGATATGAGTCGTCCCCTGCCACCCGTTGCTATGGCCCACATGGCTGTTCTGTGTGGGAGTTTTGGCCCAATTCTATCGTTGGTGGGGTTCAGAATGCTCTGTGATTGTAGGTGAACTATAAATCCCAGCAGCTACAACTCCCAAATGTCAAGATTCTATTTTCCCCAAACTCTACCAGTTTTCATATTTGGGCATATTGATTCTTCGTGTGGAGTTTGGTCCAGATCCATCATTGTTTGAGTCCCCAGTGCTCTCTGGATGTATGTGAACTACAACTCCAAAACCAAAGGACACTGCCCACCAAACCCTTCCAGTATTTTCTGTTGGTCATAGGAGAACTGTGTGCCAAGTTTGGTTCAATGCCATCGTTGGTGGGGTTCAGAATGCTCTTTGATTGTACATAAACGGCAAATCCCGGAAACTACAACTCCCAAATGACAAAATCAATTTTTTGAGTGAAGGACATACATTGTTAGGTGTATTATGTCCAAATTTGGTGTCAATTCCCCCATTGGTTTTTGAGTTCTGTTAATCCCACAAACCAACATTACATTTTTATTTATATAGATTATAAGCACAGCCCCCCCCCCCCCCCCACCTCCAGCACCAACCGCTGCTCTGGGATATAAATCTTGTGAATAGGATGATGTCTGACTTTAAAATGCCCTTTAATCTTTCTCCAACCTCAGAGGCACAAAGTGCTGTAGGGTTGAAATTCCCATTATCCCCATCCCATGTGGTGGATAATCAAAAGTGATGAGAGTTGTCATTCCATAATATCTGGAGACCCAAACTGGGCAGAAACTAAACCATTATGTTAAAAAGTTATAGTTACTCTCTGTATCTGTGGATGATTCTCCTTCCATGGATCCAGCAGCCCTTTGAAGGCAATCATAAGGCTGATGTGGCACTCAGTGAAAAAGAGTTCGATACCCCTGCCATAGACAGCACATCAGGTGTATTTCCTGCTTTTTGTTTATTGGGTTCTTGTAGGTTTTTCAGGCTGTATGGCCATGTTCTAGAAGCATTCTCTCCTGACATTTCGCCTGCATCTATGGCAGGCATCCTCAGAGGTTGTGAGGTCCTCACAACCTCTGAGGATGCCTGCCATATATGCAGGCGAAACGTCAGGAGAGAATGCTTCTAGAACATGGCCATACAGCCCGAAAAACCTACAGCAACCCAGTGATTCTGGCCAGGAAAGCCTTTGACAATTTGTGTTTATTCTTTTGTTTCCAGGTCTAGGGCAGCTGATAGCTTTGGAACTGTTCTCTGTCACTGGTGGAGAAAGCCATCCCCTTCCTGGTGAACTTACTGATGTGACAGCTCAGCATCTCATTCGCTTTGATTCTCTGAACCCTTATTCTGTAGCAGAGAAGACTCTGGTTCTAAGAAATATGACGTACGTGTGATGCTCAGAGTGCATAGCAAGGGTGGAGAGCTTTTATTTTAAAAAAATCAGAAATGTGCCATGGAATAGAAAGATAAAATTACAGTTTTATTCTGTGATCTTCCATTAAAAGTACAGAACTCATTCATTGCTTTTCTTTGCTCAGCCACGTGGAACTTCCCTTCTTCTGGCAGATAATGAAGCCTAACTTGCAGCCATTAATGTTGGAAGGAAAAGTGGACCTTGCAAAAATAAAGTACAATTTGGAAAGAGAGTCAGCTTTCTCTCTAACTCCGTCCATGGGAAAGCTACCTGCGCATTCCGACTTCCCCTTTATTCTCACATTTGCTCCAAAAAAGGTACAGATTTGCTTGTTGTTGACTGACGGTGACTCTCAGCTTTTTGTGGCATTATTGTGCTATACGTATGTGTTGGATATCATGCTCAATAAAGATTAATGAGCTCCTACTGAGAGGGTTAGAACTCAAGAGTGAAATAACATATTTCCTGAGAGGATTAGTAAGAGAGACTTTCCAGTGTTATGACCTGTTTTCCACATTAAATTCTCTATATAGATCAGTCATGCATAATTTGTGACTGCCAAGCTAGATGCAGGTCACCAGTCATGTGCTGGGTTATTGGAACCTTTCGGATTTGGTAACTGCGACTGACAGGAAAATATTTAAGTGCTGTCATATATGCTTAATGCTCTGAGTTCAGTTTGTTGGGTAACATGAAAACACAGAAAACATATCAACTTTCCTTTTTTCTCATGGAGCAATGAGAGAGTTGGATTCTGGCCTTGGAATTTTTCAAGGAATGTCCTTTCTAAATACAGTGTACCCTCCGTTATTGCAGGGGTTTATATATCTGTGGAGTCAGGACAGTAAATAAAAAGCAACACTAAAAAACGGGAATTCCAAACAAGAATCAATCAGGTCCAGTTAACATCTCCCAACAAAGGATCCCCCAGCAGCAACCAACCAGATTTTGAAGCTGCAAGGCTATTCAGTGCCAATCAAGGTGGCCAATTGCTACAATAACACTTGCTTCAAACACACTTGCTACCCTGGACATTCCACAGATACATAAACCTCACTTGCCTAGTTTCCAATAGACCTCGCAACCTCTGAGGATGCCTCCCATAGATATGGGCAAAATGTCAGAAGGAAATGCTTCTGGAATATGGCCATACAGCCCAGAAAACTCACAGCAACCCAGTGATTCTGGCCATGAAAGCCTTCAACAATACATCCATGATTGGGTTGAAAGCAGGCATGTAGCCGGGGGGGGGGGGGGGGGGGGGGGAATTTTCATGGTGGTTCGCGAAAAGGCCTTAATGGTGCATTATTTAAACTGTTATGTTTATTCATATCATGATCTGATCACCATACTCAATATATCCCATATGCATGGGGGTATTGGGGTAATGATACAAAAGGTTTGCTAGGCTAGACCCTCTTTCACTCAGACTCAGCCCCCCCCCCCCCAAAACTCAGCCCCCCCCCCCGAAACCCCTCCTGAAAAAAAATTCAGCCCCCCCCCCCCCCGAAACGAAATCCTGGCTACGGGCCTGGTTGAAAGAGTCAGGAAGTCCTCTTATGTGTACACCAAATGTCTAAACCCACGTATGCAAGTTATCAGATAGAGATCGACACAAAAGTTGTGATCCACAGATATTTCTGCACAACACAGTGTGATGAGAACTCAGATAAATCTTTTCTGGGAATGCTGAATTAGTGGGAGCGGGCCTTTTGTCAGCAAGTGGTATCTTTGTGAGTGCAGAGTAGTTAGACGAACTAATTGTGCGTCTTCTGGGTTTCCTTTTTCCTTACAGTTGAGAGACTACCACAGTGTGCTTCAGATTGTACTAGAGGATATCCCAGAACTACCTAAGTAAGTGGTGGTTCAGACACATGTTGTGTGCCATTTGTATTAGTATAGTTGTCATGCTGATGCTAGAGAAGGTTTTACCTGGATGTCAGATCATCTCGTGACATTGTCGATCTCCATTATTTTTGTGTAGTACCCAAGATGTTTTGGATAATACATTTTAATGATGCTGTTGCGAAGGTGTCGAGTCCCACATTTGTTGAGGGGAACCAATGTATCATGCTAGATAAAGGTTTCCCCTGACATTAAGTCCAGTTGTGTCCAATTCTGGGGGTTGGTGCTCATCTCCATTTCTAAGCCGAAGAGCCAGCATTGTCTATAGACACCTCCAAGGTCATGTGGCCGGCATAACTGCATGGAGCGCCGTTATCTTCCTGCCAGAGTGGTACCTATTGATCTACTCACATTTGCATGTTTTCGAAGTGCTAGGTTGGCAGAAGCTGGGGCTAACACCTGGAGGTCACCCCACTCCCCGAATTCGAACCTGTGACCTTTTGGTTAACAAGTTCAGCAGCTCAGCAGTTTAACCAACTGAGCCACCGGGGTCTCCAGTGTATCATACTATTCTATACCAAATGCGCAAAATAACTGATTTTAAACATGTTCCTTGTGTAGCCCTCAAAAACCATGGTTATATGAAGTTGGAGAAAACCGACAAGAAGATGTTATCGCCCTGGAAATAGATGTTAAAGGCCACACAGAACCCTTGCAGCTCCTTTTAGAACCATACGCCATTATAATCCCTGGAGAAAACTATATTGGTGTGAATATTCGAAGACTATTTAAGGTACAACATCAATGCTATTTAGACAGTATCTCTCCTTATGAACCATCTAGGACTTTAAGATCCCGCAGATGCAGTTGGCAGGGACAAGAGACAGGGCCTTCTCAGTGGTGGCCCCTTGGCTATGGAACACCTTCCCCGGGGATATAAGATCGGCTCCCTCCCTTCTAACATTCCGCAAAAATGGTTAAGACCTGGCTTTTCTACCGGAGCATAATTACTTAGGCGATCCCTCGTTGTCCGAGTAGGATAATTCTCCAGGGTGGGTCCGTAGGTGACTATGGAGCCCCATTCTTGATCTGCATCATCTCCCGCAGTGAGGGTATTGGTTTCCAGGTGGAAGGTGGTCCCAGTCGGGGTTGGCTTGACGCGTCTTCCTCTTGGCACGTGTCTCTCACTTTCGCCCTCCATTCGTGCCTCTTCAAATTCTGCAGCACTGTTGGTCACAGCTGACCTCCAGCTGGAGTGCTCACAGGCCAGGGCTTCCCAGTTCTCAGTGTCTATGCCAGAGTTTTTAAGGTTGGCTTTGAGCATAATTACATGTAAACAAATATATGGAATGACTGACCATGCAACTGGACAACGATTTTTAGTAAGGAGATGCTGAGGATCTTGTTTTTACAGATATATTTGCTTTTTAAATTACACTAGCCGTCCCCTGCCACACGTTGCTGTGGCCCACATGGGGGTTCTGTGTGGGAGGCTTGGCCCAATTCTATCATTGGTGGGGTTCAGAAGGCTCTGCGATTGTAGGTGAGCTATAAATCCCAGCAAGTACAACTCCCAAATGTCAAGATTCTATTTTCCCCAAACTCCACCAGTGTTCACATCTGGGCATATTGAGTATTCGTGTAGAGTTTGGTCCAGATAAATCATTGTTTGAGTCCATAGTGATCTCTGGATGTAGGTGAACTACAACTCCAAAACCAAAGGACACTGCCCACCAAACCCAGTATTTTCTGTTGGTCATGGGAGAACTGTGTGCCAAGTTTGATTCAATTCCATCATTGGTGCGGTTCAGAATGCTCTTTGATTGTAGGTGAACTATAAATCCTAGCAACTACAACTCCCAAATGACAAAATCAATTTTTTGAGTGAAGGACATACATTGGGTTGCTAGGTGTCTTGTGTCCAAATTTGGTGTCAATTCGTCCAGTGGTTTTTGAGTTCTGTTAATCCCACAAACGAACATTACATTTTTATTTATATAGATTTTAAATGTTGAATCGTTTTCGTAATTGTTTTAACTGTAATTTGATATTTGCTATGGCATCGCATCACTGCCGACTGTGAACCGGCTTGAGTCGCCTCTGGCTGAGAAAGGTAGTATACAAATGCGGTAAATAAATAAATAATAAAGAAAGAAATAGAGCGCATGTCACTTCTGTCTATTCAACGTTTGTTGTGTTAGCCAGGAGCTCAAGTTTCAAACCCCGTCTCATGGATAGAAAACTTGATAAGGGGCCTGAAATTTCTTTTTCAACATGCACATCAACAAATTCCAAGTAATGGGCACAATTTGATTTGAAGACACGCCACAACAAAAAGACCTACTGAGTTGGAGGCATAATTTGTCCATGAAGAATCAGCCTTTTGTGCAAGTCAATTTTCCCCTCCAGAAAGACCTTCAGAGTAGAAACTAGAAAGAGTCAACACATTGCATAAATGGGATGAAAATGCTTAAACAATTTGAGGGTGGAAGCTAGGGAAATGTTATTAAGCATGAATGGGATTGCAATTTCCTCCCAATAGCATCACCATCGCTGAGTTGTTGTAGGTTTTTCGGGCTATATGGCTATATTCTAGAAGCATTCTCTCCTGATGTTTCACCTGCATCTATGGCAAGCATCCTCAGAGGTTGTGAGACCTCACAACCTCTAAGGAAGCTTGCCGTAGATGCAGGCAAAACGTCAGGAGAGAATGCTTCTAGAACATGGCCATATAGCCCGAAAAACCTACAACAACCCAGTGATTCCAGCCATGAAAGCCTTCGACAATACATCACCATCATTTATTGATTTATTTCCCATCTTTTCCAAGCCTGGAACTCAAGGAAGTTTGCAAAAGTTAGATAGAGCTAAATATGTCTCTTAGCATATGTTTATGGTGATTTTTTCTTCATTTCCAACTTTTCAGATGTATAACAATAGCAAATCCCCAGTCGCGTTTGCCTGGGAGAAAATCAGTGACTGTGACATATTGGAAGTCGAACCTTCTACTGGAAAGCTAGGTACTGTGTGTACTTAAGTATAAACTGATCCAAATATAAGCTGAGGCACCAAGTTTTTCCACAAAAAAACTGGGAAAATGTATTGATTCGAGTATAAGCCGAGGGCTGGAAATGCAGCAGCTACTGGTCAATTTCAAAATAAAAATAGATACCAATATAATTACATTAATTGAGGCATCCGTTGGTTAAATGTTTTGAATATTTACATAAAACTGTAATTTAAGAAGAGTGCCCAACTCTGATTCAAGCCTTATTCTGACCTCCTTCAATGTAAATGTGCGTACACATCCTTCCAATAATAATAAATAGAATAAAATAATAAATGTAATAATAACAATAATAGAGTAAAATAATGGAATTGTAATAACAGTAATAATAGAGTAAAATAATAAATGCAATAATAGTAACAATAATAAAGTAAAACAATAAATGTAATAATAATAATACATTTATTATGTACTAGCTGTACCCGCCACGCTTTGCTTTGGCCAACCTTCCCTCCTTCCTTCACTCCTTCCTTCCTTCAGTCTTTCCTTCTCTTCTTCCTTCTTTCTCTATCTCTTTCCTTCCTTCCCCCTTTTTCTTTCTCTTCTGCTCTCTTTTCTTCCTTCTCTCTTTCCTTCCCTCTCTCTTTCTCTACATCTTGCCCCTTCTTTCGCTCCCACTTTCCTTCCTTCTTTCCCTTTTTTCTTTCCTTCTCCCCTTCTTTCCTTCTCTAACTTTCCTTCCTTTTCCTTTTTCTTTCCCCCCTCTTTCTCTCCTTTCTTCCTTCTCTACCTCTTTCCTTCTTTCCTTCTCTCTTTGCTTCCATGCTTCCTTCTCCCTTTCCTTCTTTATTTCCCACCCTCTTTCTTCCCTTTTTTCTGTATTGTCATTTACCTTTTCATCATTTAGCTTTTGGGGGGCTTTTTAAGTCCTTCTGCTGTGTTTTTCAGCGTTTTTATGAGTGGAGAACATACATTGGGTTGTTAGGTGTATCGTGTCCAAATTTGGTGCCAATTGCCCCAGCGGTTTTTGAGTTCTGTGAATACCACAAACGAACATTACATTTTTATTTATATAGATTTATAACAGAGTAAAATAATAAATAACACTGACTCGAGTATAAGCCAAGGTGGACTTTTTTCAGCCTAAAAAAGGGCTGAAAAACTAGGCTTATACTCGAGTATATACAGTAAATCTTTTTTCTGTCACTGTGACAGGTATTTTTGTGTTTCATTAATCACTAGGCTCCTTTGTAATAAAAAAGGCAGATATCAGTGGGGGGTATTTGGGGTTTGCTGGAGTCAAGCTTGGGGAAGTTTTGGGGGTTCTCTTTTTTTAAAAAATAATCTCTTCAATTTACACATAAGTAATGTATTTTTTTTTTCTGTAGGAGAAAACGAGTTCTGTGAGTTTGAGTTCACAATTACCGGAGGCAAACCTGGACATTCCTGTCATAAGATGGAATGCAAGATCGCCAAGTGTACAGAACCGGTTGTGTTGCATGTGGAAGCTGATTTTAAGGTGGAAAGATCTAAACTGAAACAGTTTTATAACTGAGTCCAATGGTTTATTTTATTTATTTATTTAATAAGTATACCGCCCTGAGTCGCCTTCAGGCTGATACGGGCGGGATGTAAATAGTGTAATTAAATAAATAAATAAATAATACAAATGAAGAGAGATATTGACAAACTGGAATGTGTCCAGAGGAGGGCGATTAAAATGATCAAGGGTCTGGAGAACAAGCCCAATGAGGAGTGGCTTAAAGAGCTGGGCATGTTTAGCCTGAAGAAGAGAAGGCTGAGAGGAGACATGATAGCCATGTATAAGTACGTGAGAGGAAGTCACAGGGAGGAGGGAGCGAACTTGTTTTCTGCTTGGAGGGCCGTATCCGGCCCCCGGGCCTTAGTTTGAGGACCCCTGCTTTAGAGTGCATTGTTTTGATATGTTTCTACTCACCTGAGGCATTTAATGCTTGCCTCTTTTTGTCTGTAAACCACTCTCTCTTCGGGGAGAGAGAGTGGTCTAGAAATAAAGTTTATTATTATTTGAAACACAACAAGATGAGTCCACAGCAAACAAGATCACTCTGCTGGCTGTTGAATTGGATCACACGTCGGATACTTCCCAAGTGTCTAGGACTGTGTGATGTATCGGCGAATAATGCATTCAGATCCTAGTAAGGTGGCCTTTTGCAGCTGACAGGTGGTAATTTTGTCAGCGCCAATTGTGTTTAAGTGCAGGCCAAGCTCTTTAGGCACTGCACCCAGTTGCTGATCACAGTGGGACAACCTTTACTGGCTTGTGCCAGAGTCTGCAGTTCAATCTTTAAATCCTATTATTATTATTATTATTATTATTATTATTATTATTGACACAAAAACACAGTATATCACAGCAAATGAGATTTATATGCTGGATTTCTTATCACAAAATCACAAGTCAAACACTTCCCAAGTTTTTAGGATTGTGTGATGTATTTTCGAATGATGCGCGCAGATCCAAGTAAGGAGGCCTTTTGCAGTTGACAGATCATGATTTTGTCAATGTTTGTTGTTTCAAAATGTCGGCTGAGATCTATTATTATTATTATTATTAGAAACACAACAAGATGTGTCCACAGCAGACACTCTGCTGGCTGTTGTATTGGATCACACGTCGGACACTTCCCAAGTGTCTAGGACTGTGTGACGTATCGGCAAATAATGTGTGTAGATCTCACTAAGGTGGCCTTCTGCAGCTGGCAGAAGGTAATTTTGTCAGCGCCAATTGTGTTTAAGTGCAGGCCAGTGTCTTTAGGCACTGCACCCAGTGTGCCGATCACCACTGGGACAACCTTTACTGGCTTGTGCCAGTCTTTTATTTATTTATTTTTATTTATTTACAGCTTTTATATTCCGCCCTTCTCACCCCGCAGGGGACTCAGGGCAGATTACAGTGTACACATATATGGCAAACATTCAATGCCAATTTTTGACATACAAACATATAAAGACATAGACAGAGGCTATTTAACTTTTTCTGGCCGCCAGGGGAGCTGTCGCTTTCATCGTCCATCTGGACGCTGATGAAGCACTTCCGCATTCCCGCATGCTTCCCCGCTGGAATGCTTTGCTGGAGTCTTCTTTATGGCCTCATAAATCAGTTAATTTAGCCTCCCCACACTTTAAGGTGGTACCTAATTTTCCTACTTGACAGATGCAACTGTCTTTTGGGTTGCAAAAGTCGACAACAGGCTACACACAATTGGTTGGAAACCCAGTCCAACCCAGGCTGGCTTCGAACTCATGACCTTTTGGTTAGAGTGATCTTAATGCAGCTGACACTCAGCCAGCTGCGTCACAATTTATTGTTGTTGTTGTTATTATTATCCATTTGACCTGGTTTTCTGTGGAAGAGAATTCCAAAGTTTCCATTTCACGTCTTCCCTCATGTTGTACTGTTAAATAAATGTAAACAAACAGAATAATCTTACCTCTTGGATATCTTCCATGAGGCCCACTGAGGAAATGATTTGTTTTATTTGCTTTTCCTAGGGTCCCCTTCTTTCCGTTAGTGCGCCCTCACTTGATTTGGGTCTCCTTAAACTGGGTGAAAAAGTGTCCAGTACTTTTCAGATACAAAACATAAGTCAACTGCCAGGGAGATGGAAAATGCAGGAAAGTCCTGTTTGCATAGCTGAAAGGGATGAAGAGGTAAGTTCCTCTGGAAGATTCTCCCTCTTAGCTGTTGATATCCAGATTATAACCTGAAGTTCCCCCTTGCAGCACCTTCTCCAAAGATACTCTTGATAGTGAACCTGAGCATGGAGTTTGAAAATGAGGAGGCAGCCTGGCTGGGAGACCCACCCACCATATTCTGTGCAGACTGGGAAAGATGGGAAGTTGTAGTTCAGTACTAACATACCAAGTGGACAAAGTTTGATCTCTTGCAAGTAATTTCATTTGTTTGTATTTTTTCTCCTTGCAGACTTCTCCTTTTACAATTGAGCCTTCTAGTGGAGAATTAGGTCCTCTAGACGTGTGCAGTGTCTCAGTTTTATTTTCATCATATATGTGTCAGCGTCTCCAAACAGTGCTAGTGATGGAAGTGGAAAACGGAACTGGAAGGTGAGGAACCGATACACAACTTTTTGTGTTGTATCACACAGAGGCAGTTTGTTTTAGAGGGTTGGGTTGCTGTGAGTTTTCCAGCTGTCTGGCCATGTTCCAGAAGCATTCTCTCCTGACGTTTGCACAATGGAAGACCTTCTTATAGCAACACGAGAGACGCTCCAAGTGGCCAGCTACTGGTCAAAGGACATTTAATAGAAGGCCAAGTTTTTAAACTTTGTGTTTTCTCAAATACATCACAATTGTACCCTTGGTTCACTCCTGATACGATAAGTATGAGGTATATTGGAAACTAGGCAAGATATATCTGTGGAATGTCCAGGGTGGGAGAAATAACTCTTGGTTCTGGTCCTGCTTATCTGTCCGAATGTATCTCTCCTTATGAACCATCCAGGAATTTAAGGTCTTCTGGAGAGGCCCTGCTCTCTGTCCCGCCTTCTTCACAGGTTCGGTTGGTAGGGACGAGAGATAGAGCCTTTTCAGTGGTGGCCCCTCAGCTATGGAATGCCCTCCCCAGAGATATTAGATTGGCTCCCACTCTCCTAACATTCTGAAAAAAAGTCAAAACCTGGCTTTGTGAGCAGGCTTTCTCAAATGCAGTGTCGTAAATAATTACTTGACCTTGGAACGGCTGGACAATTGCAATGGGATAAAGATTCTGGAAATTAGATATGGAGGATTTATGTTTTATTGATTTTTATGGAATTTTAAGGATGTATTGTCAAAGGCTTTCATGGCTGGAATCACTCAGTTCTTGTGGGTTTTTTCGGGCTATATGGCCATGTTCTAGAGGCATTTCTCCTGACGTTTCGCCTGCATCTATGGCAAGCATCCTCAGAGGTGAGGTCTGAGGTGACCTCACCTCTGAGGATGCTTGCCATAGATGCAGGTGAAACGTCAGGAGAAATGCCTCTAGAACATGGCCATATAGCCCGAAAAAACCCACAAGAACTGAATTTTAAGGATGTTTATATGTTTTAACTGTTTATATTATTGTGGCATCGAATTGTGCTGGTTTTATAAACTGCCCTGAATCGCCCTCGGGCTGAGAAGGGTGGTATAGAAATATAGTAAATAAATAAATCTTGTCTTTTTGAGGAAAGTGTGAATGTTGCAATTGATCACCTGGATTAGCATTGAATAGCCTTGCAGCTTCAAAGCTTCGCTGCTTCCTGCCTGGGGAATCCTTTGTTGGGAGGTGATTCGATGGCCTGATTATTTTTTGTCTGGAATTCCCCTGTTTTTGAGTGTTGTTCTTTATTTATTGTCCAGATTTTAAGAGTTTTAAATACTGGTATTCAGATTTTGTTCAGACATCTGAACTGGGATACTGTGTTTGCACTGAAAGGGCCGGGCTTTTGCCCAGCTGGTTTATCACCAGCAGCCATAGATCACACCAAGCGAAAGGTTGGCAGTTCGAAGCCTGAGTGATGGTGAGCACCCAACCTTCAGCCCAGCTCACTGTCTACCTAATCAGTTTGAAAACAGCTGTGATCTGTGAGTAGAGAAATTAGGCACCGCTTAAGTGGGGAGGTATTTTATGGCACCATAAAAAGGAAATACCAGTAAATGCCAGTGATCAAAGAAAGGAGGAAGTCTGTGATCAAGGACTCTTTGTCATAGAGGATGGAGCGACAGCACCCCCCGTGGCCAGAATCAAGCACAACCTCCAGGACGCTGAAGTTGGGAAAAATGCCGACATATACCTCTATCTGTCCTGTCTGTTTAACAACATTGAATGTTTGCCATGTATGTGTTCTGTGATCTGCCCTGAGTCCCCTTCAGGGTGAGAAGGGTGTAATATAAATGTTGCAAATGAATAAGTAAATTCGTCTTCTCTCTCTGTCCCCCACTTCTGTTTCTGCCTCCAGCCATATCCTCGTCAATGTGGAAGTTCAGAGTCCTCAGGTGTGCCTTCTCTCAAGCCGCTTGCATTTTGATCTTTCGATCGGGATTCCTGCAGAAGCAACCATTAAGCTGTTTAACCAGACATTGCTCCCAACCCGCTTTAAGTGGGGAGAGGTCAGTGTTTGGGAGTTGTTGAGTGGTGGAAGTGGGGAGGGCTAGGCTGCATAAATTGACACAGCAAAAGTTTCAGTTTTAATGGACATATTTGTTCAACAGCCCCTTGGAAGGCAGGCTTCTTCATACACGGTTAGCATCACTCCACAAAGTGGCATTTTGGGTCCGAATGAGGAAAAGGAATTGCGTGTGGGGATACTGACTCATTCTAAGGTCAGTTTTTTGGTAGACTTGCTCAAGTTATGAAAATGTAGAGGACATTGCCGTTGTTATGCTCTGAGGTTAGGAACAAAGAGAATGAAACAGAACATCTCTCTAAGACAGCGTTTCTCAATCTGGGGATCGGGACCCCTGGGGGGGTCACAAGGGGGTGTCAAAGGGATCGCCAAACACCATCAGAAAACAAATATTTTGGATAATCTTAGGAACCCCTTTAGCAGAGGAGGCTGAAGATCTCTCTGCCTGCCCTTCTCTTCTTTTTTGGAAGCATTTTCTGTTGATCACAGGGGTTCTGTGTAGGAAGTTTGGCCCAATTCTATCATTGGATGGGTTCAGAATGCTCTTTGCTTGTAGGCAAACTATAAATCCCAGAATCTACAACTCCCAAATGTCAAGGTCTATTTTCCCCCAAACTCCACCAGTGCTTACATTTGAGCATATGGAGTATTCGTGCCAAGTTTGGTCCAGATTCATCATTGATTGAGTCCATAGTGTTCTCTGGATGTAAGTGAACTACAACTCCAAAACTCAAAGTCAATCCCTACCAAATCCTTCCAGTATTTTCTGTTGGTCATGGAAGTTCTGTGTGCCAAGTTTAGTTCAATTCCATTGTTGGTGGAGTTCAGGATGTTCTGATTGTAGGTGAACTAAAAATCCCAGCAACTACAATTCCCAAATGACAAAATCACTCCCTGCCCCAACTCCACCAGTATTCAAATTTGGACGTATCGGATATTTGTGGCAAATTTAGTGAATGAAGATACATCCTGTATATCAGATATTTACATTACCATTCATAACAGTAGCAAAATTACAGTTATGAAGTAGTTATGAAGTGGGGATCATCATGACATGAGGGACTCTATTAAGGGGTTGCAGCATTAAGTAGTTTGAGAACCTCTGCTCTAGGAAGCTCTAGATCAGGCTTGCACAAGCTGTGGCCCTCCAGGTGTTTTGGACTTCAGCTCCAACTTGCTCAATGGACAGACTTCCTGTCCATTGAGCAAATCGACTAGGACTTCTGGGAGTTGGAGGACCAAACAACTGGAGGGTCGCAGGTTGTGCAGGCCTGCTCTAAATCCTCCATTGTAACTCTATAGCAAACTTCTGCTTGATGTTGTCCATTGAATTGCACTGGAGGACCTATAAATGCTTACAGAAGTGATCCCTCTTAGGAATTTTTAGGACTAGGTCCTCCATTGTGGCTATTATTATTGTTATTGTATTGTCCAAGGCTTTCATGGCCAGAATCACTGGGTTGTTGTAGGTTTTTCAGGCTATATGACCACGTGTTAGAAGCATTCTCTCTTGACGTTTCGTCTGCAGCTATGGCAGGCATCCTCAGAGGTTGTGAGATCTCACCTCACAATCCTCTCAGGATGCCTGCCATAGATGCAAATGAAATGTCAGGAGAGAATGCTACTAGAACATGGCCATTGAGCCCGAAAAACCGACAACAACCTATTATTATTATTATTATTATTATTTTACTAACACAAAAACACAGTATGACACAGTAAACGAGATCTATATGCTGGATTTCTTATTACAAAATCACAAGTTGAACACTTCCCAAGTGTTTGGGACTGTGTGATGTATTTTCGAATGATGCGTGCAGATCCAAGTAAGGTACCCTTTTGCAATTGACAGATCATGATTTTGTCAATGTTTATTGTATTGTCGAAGACTTTCATGGCCGGAATCACTGGGTTGTTGTAGGTTTTTTCGGGCTATATGGCCATGTTCTAGAGGCATTCTCTCCTGATGTTTCGCCTGCATCTATGGCAAGGATCCTCAGAGGTAGTGAGGCCTCACAACCTCTGAGGATGCTTGCCATAGATGCAGGTGAAATGTCAGGACAGAATGCCTCTAGAACATGGCCATATAGCCCGAAAAAAACCTACAACAACTCAATGTTTATTGTTTTCAAATGCTAACTGAGATGATTATGATTATTGTTGTTATTATTATGTTTATGTATATCCTGCTTTTTCTCTCCATGAGGAGACAGCATTTCTGGACACAGCATATAATTTGAGAACACAGAAATGCTGGACCACTCTAACAACCAGCATGTCAGACTACACAGAGAAGCCATTGAAATCCACAAGCATGTGGACAATTTCAACAGAAAGGAGGAAACCATGAAAATGAACAAAATCTGGCTAACCAGTATTTAAAAACTCTAATATTACAACAGCAAAACAACAGAGGGGAAACAATCTGGGACATCTAATCACCTCTCAACAAAAGATTGCCCCAGGCACTGCCAGGCCATCAAATGCTAATCAAGGTGGTCAGTTGAAGAATTCACACCTAGCTCCAGCAGACAAGAGTCCTTTGACCTACCCTGGTCATTCCACAGATATATAAACCCTTTTCCCTAATTCTAACAGACCTCACTGCCTCTAAGGATGCTTGCCATAGATGCAGGCGAAACATCAGGAGACAATGCCTCTAGAACATGGCCACATAGCCCGAAAAAACCTACGACAACCCAGTGATTCTGGCCATGAAAGCCTTCGACAAAACCTCCTGCTGTTGCCAGTTTCTCCTTTTGTGTTCTCAGAAGACGTTCTGTCTAATTATGTGTCTTGTAGGATGAGCTGAAGGACCTCACCTTGTGCTGTAGCATTGAAGACATGCTGGATCCCATCTTTCTGGCTATTTCTGGTGAAGTGAAGGGTCTGCATGTCACATATTCTGTACCCTTTGACAGGTAAAGGGAGACAACAGCTAATCACTCCTTTAACTTTGTGGACCTGGACCAAGATAAAGCACCACTTGGTCATGATAATATTGCCTAGGCCAGGCCTGGGCCAACTTGGGCCCTCCAGGTGTTTTGGACTCCAACTCCCACAATTCCTAACAGCCAATAGGCTGTTAGGAATTGTGGGAGTTGCAGTCCAAAACACCTGGAGGGCCCAAGTTTGCCCAAGCCTAGCCTAGATTATAAAGATGCCTCTTTCGTTCTTTTCTTCCTATTAAAATGTACAGAAATTTACTTTTCTTTGGCGTAGCAAGAAAATGTTACAGCATCTGTTGCTTCTTTGCAGCGTTGAGAAAGAAAAATCGGAGGATTCTCAAGAGCTGAAATTAGACTTTGGTTCTGAAGTGTCATTGAAGAGCGTGGTGAAACGTCACCTCATAATCACCAATCATTCTGAATTAGCTGCTTTTTTCACAATCGAGGTTGACTATTTTAGTTCACCATCTTCAGAGGAACATGATAAGCATGCGTAAGTCTAATTTTCTTTGTTTCCGCCCACGTAGAGACAGGAACAAATAACACTTATGTAACACAATTTTTGTTCCTGGGTTATAAATGTCATTTCCTAATTGGTTCTATCATAGGAACATGGAAAAGGTTTATTAAGCTGCCAGAAATTTGTATTGTCGAAGGCTTTCATGGCTGGAATCACTGGGTTGTTGTAGGTTTTTCAGACTATGTTCCCGAAGCATTCTCTTCTGACATTTCGCCTGCATATATGGCAAGCTACCTCAGAGGTTGTGAGGTCTGTTGGAAACTAGGAAAATGTCCAGGTTGGAAGAAAGAACTCTTGTCTGTTGGAGTTAGGTGTGAATGTTTCAATTGGCCACCTTGATTAGCATTTGATGGCCTGACAGTTTTTAGGTGTCGCTGGTTACTGCCTGGGAAATTCCTTTGTTGAGAGGTGATTGTTTCCCTGATTGTTTCCTCTCCCTGATTGTTTCCTCTCTGGAGTTTCCCTGTGTTTGAATGTTGTTTTACTGTTCTAATTTTAGAGTTTTTTTAATACTGGTAGCCAGATTTTGTTCATTTTCATGGTTTCCTCCTTTTTGTTGAAATTGTCCACATGCTTGTGGATTTCAATGGCTTCTCTGTGGACAATTCCAACAGAAAGGAGGAAACCATGAAAATGAACAAAATCTGGCTACCAGTATTAAAAAACTCCAAAATTACAACAGCAAAACAACAGAGAGGAAACAATCAGGGACATCTAATCACCTCTCAACAAAAGATTACCCCAGGCACTGCCCAGGCCATCAAATCCTAATCAAGATGGTCTAGACTGCCCTCTCTCCTCAAAGGGACTCGGGGTGGTTTACACACAAAATTAGGCAAACATTCAATGCCCTAAATAAGTATAAACACATCAAAAAATACAAAATAATGCACAATAACAACAGTAAACTTATAACAAATAATTACATTAAGCATCGAAATGGAAACAGAATAAAAATAATCCAATAGGACATAATAGCATTATTATTATTAATAGCATTAATAGCATTAATTAACATTGACATATACCCTATAAAACAATTAAAATACATTAGAAATGTCTATCACAGGTGTTCACTTAAAATGTATCATAATTAAAATAGTTAAATGCATACATTGTTAGTTACCACAATTGTAATTATTTTACAAAAATAATTATTTTAAAAAAAGGACTGGAAACCCCCGGCTTGTACTCAAGTATATACAGTAGTTAATCCAGATGCATTGGATTGAACTTCCCATGACTAGGTCTTCAGGTTGATTGGGAATGCTGGTGTGTGTAATCTCAAATGGCATCCTGCTTCTCACCAAATGTGCGGAGCACAACCTTGTCATCACCAACACGCTCTTCCGCCAGAAAAACAAGTTCAAGACATCATGGAAGCACCCCTGGTCAAAGCATTGGCACCTCTTAGACTATGTAATCACACGCGCCAGAGACCGCCGTGACGTGCTCCTCACAAGAGCCATGACAGGTGCTGACGACTGCTGGACTGACCACAGGCTAATTCGATCCTCGATGGCTCTCAAGATCGCTCCCAAGCGCAGACTCCAAGGAAGGAAGACAAGGCGCAAAATGAACACCCAAGCCCTTCAGGAGCCCTCCAGACGAGCCCATCTCCAAACAGCACTCAAGAACCATCTACCCACAGTACACCCCGAAAATGTTGAGGAACATTGGAACAAACTGAAGACCTCCATCATGCAAGCCTGCGAAGAAACTATTGGATACCAAGCCAAGAAACATCAAGACTGGTTTGATGAAAATGACATCGAGATCCAACAGCTAATTGACAAGAAAAGGAAAACCTTCCAAGCATGGCAGAGAGACATCAACTGTGCTGCTAAGAAAAAGATCTATGCCAGTGCAAAAGCTGAGGTCCAAAGAAGGACAAGAGAGCTCAAGAACATCTGGTGGACAAAGAAGGCCGAAGAAATCCAACACCTGGCAGATACCCATAATGCTCAGGGATTTTTCAAAGCCACAAAGGTCATCTACGGACCAAGAAACCATGGCATACAGCCTCTACGCTCATCAGATGGAACCAAACTCCTGAAGGACCAAAACTCAATTGCACTACGTTGGAAAGAACACTACCAAAGCCTCCTGAACCACAGCTCCAATGTGGCCGAAGAGGTCCTCTCACAAATCCCACAACAACAAACCAGGGATGAGCTTGCAGCACTGCCCAGTTTGGAAGAAGTCAGCAATGCCATCAGCCAACAGAAGAATAACAAAGCCAGTGGACCAGACGGGATCCCTGCTGAAATCTTTAAAGAGGGAGGACCTGAGCTGACACACCAACTCCACCAGCTCATAGAAAAAGTGTGGGTGACCGAGAAAATCCCAGCAGACTTCAAGGATGCCACCATCATCACCCTCTTCAAAAAAGGGGAAAGAACAGACTGCGGAAACTATCGAGGTATCTCCCTTCTAACCTCCGCTGGGAAAATCCTCGCAAGAATCCTTGCAAACCGCCTTCTGCCCCTCTCAGAAGACACCCTCCCAGAATCCCAGAATGGCTTCCGCCCCTCCAGAGGAACCGTGGACATGATCTTCACTGCACGACAGCTCCAAGAAAAATGCAGGGAACAAAACCAACCTCTGTACATGGCATTCATCGACCTTGCAAAGGCATTCGACACAGTGAATCGCAGCGCTCTCTGGACCATCCTCCACAAAATCGGGTGCCCAAGCAAATTTGTGAACATTCTGCGGCTCCTCCATGATGACATGATGGCAACAGTCTTGGACAGCAGTGGCTCCCAAAGTGACCCATTTAAAGTGGAATCCGGTGTCAAACAGGGATGTGTTATTGCCCCAACTCTATTCTCCATCTTCATCGCTATGATACTTCACCTTGTTGATGGGAAGCTTCCCACTGGAGTGGAAATAATCTATCGGACAGATGGCAAGCTATTCAACCTCAGCAGACTGAAAGCCAAAACCAAGGTTACAACAACATCTGTTATAGAACTCCAGTATGCTGATGACAATGTCATCTGTGCGCATTCAGAAGAGGATCTACAAGCCACTCTAAACACCTTCGCAGAAGCATACGAGAAGCTCTGCCTGTCATTGAACATTGAAAAAACCAAGGTGCTTTTCCAGCAGTCACCAGCCAATCCCTCTCCAATGCCAGTGATACAGCTTAATGGTGTAACATTAGAAAATGTTGATCATTTCCGCTACCTTGGCAGCCACCTCTCCACCAAAGTCAACATCGACGCCGAAATACAACACCGCCTGAGCTCTGCAAGTGCAGCATTTTCCAGAATGAAGCAGAGAGTGTTTGAGGACCGGGACATCCGTAGGGAGACCAAGGTGCTCGTCCATAAAGCTATTGTCCTCCCAACCCTGCTCTATGCCTGTGAGACGTGGACTGTCTACAGACGTCACATGCAACTCCTGGAACGATTCCATCAGCGCTGCCTCCGGAAAATCCTGCAAATCTCCTGGGAAGACAAGCGGACAAACGTCAGTGTGCTGGAAGAAGCAAAGACCACCAGCATTGAAGCGATGGTCCTCCAACATCAACTCCGCTGGGCCGGCCACGTTGTCCGGATGCCTGACCACCGTCTCCCAAAGCAGTTGCTCTACTCCGAACTTAAGAACGGAAAACGGAACGTTGGTGGACAGGAAAAGAGATTTAAAGATGGGCTCAAAGCCAACCTTAAAAACTCTGGCATAGACACTGAGAACTGGGAAGCCCTGGCCCTTGAGCGCTCCAGCTGGAGGACAGCTGTAACCAGCAGTGCTGCAGAATTTGAGGAGGCACGAGTGGAGGGTGAAAGAGTGAAACGTGCCAGGAGGAAGGCGCGTCAAGCCAACCCCAACCGGGACCGCCTTCCACCTGGAAACCAATGCCCTCACTGCGGAAGAAGATGCAGAGCAAGAATAGGGCTCCACAGCCACATACGGACCCACGAGGAAATCCATAATGGAAGACCATCTTACTCGTCCAATGAGGGATCGCCTAAGTAGTAAGTAAGTAAGTGTGTAATCTCACATATAGAGAGAGAGCATCAGAACGGGGATGATTGTTGTGTGGTTTGCTTATTACTCTGTGAAATGAAAAAGGTGTATATTCACTTTGGAGGAAAAGGAATGTAGTCTGAATGACAGCTAGTTGCTGAAAGACACCTCAGTAAAGCTTGATTAATTAACATTTTCAGTTGGAGATTATGAAAGAGCAATTTTGGATCTACATTCATTGGCCAAATGTATGCACATGTCAGAATTAGGCAATGCATTCTCAAGAAGTTCTTGCATCCTTCCATGTTCTCATTGTAACGTTTCCACTTCCCACACCCTAGTGATATAGCCGTGGAAAAAACAAGACGGATAACCAGGCAGACTGAAAAGAGACAACAATCAGGTAGGCAGAGTATGGCTAGGAAACTGGCAGAGGGTCACAGATAAGCCAAAAGATATAGAAAGGGCAGCTGGGCACAACCCAGGGGGAGATTCTCTGCACAGAAATCCTTTACTTCATTTGGATTTGCTATCACGCACAGCTTTGTGTATCCCCTGTGGAAATGGGGATCCTGCTGAAGTAGTACTACTACTGTTATTAGTATTGCTACCACTGTTCACACTCTGTTCTACTCTTCTAGCTTTCAAAGCTGCAATGTTGTCTCATGGGAAAGGAGCGACGTTCCACGTATGTCCTTCCACGGGAACCCTGAAGGCCTTTGAAGAGCTTTCTGTAGAAATAACAGCCTATAACAACATGTGGGGACATTACGAGGACACTCTCAGCTGCAAAGTAGGAGGCTTTTTTGTTCAAACTAATAAATCCAATGCTTGAGGCTTTGATCCGGACATTGGGAAGGCAACAGAGGCTTATGACACTTAGCATTTATATAAATAAAAATGTAGTGTTCGTTTGTGGGATTAACATAACTCAAAAACCACTGGACGAATTGACACCAAATTTGGACACAATACACGTGTCAGGCCAACAAGTGACCATCACTCGGAAAAACACTGAAAAACACAGTGGAAGAGACTTAAAAAGCAAAAAAATATATATTACAATGCATGTGCAAAACCACATATAGTCACCTCTAGACTGGATTACTGCAATGCACTCTACTGGCTGCCCTTGAAAACGGCTCGGAAATTTCAGATGGTCCAATGGGTGGCAGCCAGGTTGTTATCTGGGGCTCCTTACAGAGAGCGGTCAACCCTCCTGTTCAAGGAGCTCCACTGGCTAACATTCATTTTCCAGACCCAATTCAAGGTGCAGGTTCTTACCTACAAAGCCCTGAATGGTTTGGGACCTGCTTTCCTGCGTGACCGCATCTCTGTATACGAACCCCCATGATCTCTTCGATCATCTGGAGAGGCCCTGCTCTCGATCCCACCAGCATCGCAGGCACAATTGGTGGGAACGAGAGAAAGGGCCTTTTCGGTGGTGGCCCCTTAACTATGGAACTCACTCCCTAGGGACATCAGGCAGCACTTTACATTTTAGGTCTGCTTGTATGTTTCCACAAACGCCACTACCACCTTTTCACCCATGCTCCAGCATTATTTTCAATTTTAATTTTACATTTGGCCTTCCCACAGTTTTAATTGTGTGTTGTCTTATTGTTAATGTTGCATATCTTATTGTCCATGTTTTTTATTTTAATTGCTTGTATTGTTGTTATTATTGCGTGTATTGTTGTGTTTGGGCTCAGCTTCATGTAAGCCGCACCGAGTCCCTTGGGGAGATGGTAGCGGGGTACAAATAAAGTATTATTATTATTATTATATACTCAAACACATGTATATACACATATACATAAATATATACACACACATATACACAAACAAAACACATATACACAGACTAAGCCACAGCAACGCATTGCAGGAAACGGTTAGTCTTGTAATAAAGCCCATTGAACACAGTGGGTAGTATTTACTTCAAAGTAAATATGAATAATAATAATACATTATTAGAATCATAGAGTTGAAACTGATCCCAAAGGTCATCCAGTCCAACCCCATTCTGCCATGCAAGAAAACCACAATCAAAGCACCCCTGACAGATGGTCATCCAGACTCTGCTTAAAAGCCTCCAAAGAAGGGGCCTTCACCACCCCCTGATGCAGTGAGTTCCACTGTTGAACAACTCTCATGGTGGGTTGTGTGGTTTATCCGTACCCACAAAATTTGCAGAATCCTGGAGTGCAGTCATAGATCGATAGAAACCTTGACAGAAAATGCCCTTACCGCACTACATTGTTATAGGAGCACACAGTGAGCCATTGGTATCCGCTGACATTTGGTTCCAGAACTTGCTATGGAAATCAAAGTCCATGAGTGCTCAAGTCCCCTTATAACAACAACAACAACAACAGCAATATTTATATTCAGCCCTATCTCTTTGAAGTGACTCAGGGTGGATTCCAATCACAAAAAAGGTAAACATTCATTGCCTGAACATAACAACTAATAGACACATAATAAGAAAAATTAAACTGCACAGCATATAAAAACAAATTAGCAAATTAGAATAAAATTTAAACAACCTATTATATCAGACATAAAACAAACCTAAGCCAAACATAAAACAGAAGCATCAATGTCCCAGAGTCAACAAAATTCCTTGGGTGCATATAAATTGATCACTGCTCAAGATGTCAACTGAGTTAGTGGGGCAGAAAGACTCAAGTACGGATTGCAGATGTTATTCAGAGAAATAATAGCAATGTGATAATCTATATATACTGTAGTTTGGTGAAGTATATATATATTCAATCCTTGGGCAGTGAAACTGTAGATGGAGAATCTTTGAATGCATAGGATCGCCTGTATATTTCCATTTTAATTGTCATGATATTATGGGATTTGCAGTGTAGATATTTACAATACTCAGCAGCGAATTCTTGGGCTTCGTTAAGACTACAAACTCCAAAACTGCATAGGAAGTTGCTGTGACGCAGTGGAATATAGTGCTGTATTGTGATAAAAAACAAACAAAGAAAAAAACCGAAAGAATACTTGCAAATTCATTTGGTTACAAAACCACCTCAATATTTAGCACCTGGAATTGCAGCTTGTTCCACAATCTTCTTTGCACAGGTTGGAGAATCAGACCCTGTGTGGATTCCCATCCAAATGACGGTGAAAGGCTGCCCGATCTACTTGCAAGTGACAGGACCGAATCATCCAATGGCGACACCTGTCATCAGGTAGAAGCCACCTGTTCTTCAGCAAGGCTTTGAGGTTAAGCTTGTGTGAAATAAGAATCAAAGGGATCACTGTGTATCACAAGTGTGGAACGCCTAGATTGTGCAGGGTTTTGTTTTTTGGGTTTTTTTGAAAATGCAAATTTCCATAACCTTTTGGAGACTTTATTAGAGAGGCATGACCTTGTTAGAAGTCATAGCCTTTTGAAAAATGATGCCATAACCTCTTGGTAAAAGCATGATCTGTTAGAGTCATAACTTTTTGGGAAATGATATTCGTGCAAGGCAATTACGTTTGTCAGCTGTTAAACCGATATACCTAGGTATGTCTTTGAACTATTAGGATCAGAGATATGCCAATGCACAAACATATATATTCAGCAGAGTTTCAGAAGTGTTATTTTTAGTTGCCCCAAAACATTTACTCTCCCTTAAAATATATTTGCTTTTAAATCATGCTCTCAAAAGACAAAAATAAACAGAAAGGAAGAAACCATGAAAATGAACAAAATCTGGCCACCAGTATTAAAAAAACTAAAATTGCAACCTGTTCCAATAATTAGACCTGCTTGTCTTTTTCCTCCAAAATTGGAAGGAAAAGCTCCCTTGTTTAACCTTAAGTTGCACTAATATGAAACCAAGTCTTTTGTATTTCCAGGTTTGGAGCCCACATCTCAGGCGGAGACACAGTCTCCCGTTATCTGCGTCTCAATAATCCCACTCCTTTTGGTAAGTGTTTGTGCTGCGTGAGATATTGCAGGAAGGCCTTTCCTGAAGATAACC
The DNA here is from genome assembly GCF_037176765.1 of Anolis sagrei. Taxonomy (NCBI): domain Eukaryota; kingdom Metazoa; phylum Chordata; class Lepidosauria; order Squamata; family Anolidae; genus Anolis; species Anolis sagrei. The sequence goes on along the minus strand of NC_090026.1, from coordinate 124,918,150 downwards.
ATGGCTCCATAGCTGACAGAGCGAGCAGCTTTTGATCTTTTGCAGCAAGTTGCTTGCCAGAGAACAGTGAAAGAGCCTGAGAAAATGATGCCAACTAGTTCAGAATACAGATGGAAATTGCCCATTTTGGCATAAGAGGCCTTAGATACGAGGGTTGGAACTTTAATAGTGGCAACTATTTATCTGTATAAATAAAAATGTAATGTTCGTTTGTGGTATTGACATAACTCAAAAACCACTGGATGAATTGACACCAAATTTGGACACAATACACCTATCAGGACGAGTGACCATCACTCATAAAAACACTGAATAACACAGCAGAAAAGATTTTAAAAGCCAAAAACAAAACAAAAAATTACAGCGCAAGCACGAAACCACATATATACACAAACATATACACATATACAGAAATATATAGACACACATATTTGCATATATATATACACACAAACACATATACACAGATTGGGCCACAGCAATGCGTGGTAGGGGACGAATAGTCTACATAAATAAAAATGTAATGTTCGTTTGAGGGATTAACATAACTCAAAAAGGCACTAATGATTGTTATACAGATGTTTAATGATTTATGTTACAATTGTTTTTAATTGCCTATTCTTGTCTCGTAATGTTTTGTATTGATGTTGTTCACCGCTTTGAGTTGCCTGAGGGCTGAGAAAAGCGGTATATAAATAAAGTAAATAAATAAATAAAAATCACTGTACGAATTGACACAAAATTTGGATACTGCACCTCTGACAGACCAGCGAGTGACCATCATTCATAAACCCCTCCCAAAAAACAGCGTAAAGGACTTAAAAACCCAAAAATGCTAAATGACGGTACTGTGCATGCGCAAAAACAACAACTCCCAGCATCCCCTAGACCAGGCCCTTTTGGAATGAGGATGCTCCAAATGCACTGCTTCCAAGCTGAAAGCTTGCTTCTTCTTGGATTTCTTTGAGAGCATCCCAGTCTATACATATTTCCTATTCCTGGACTGCAACTCCCAGCAATCCTCCAGATACATAAGATATATAGATTAGATAGAGATAGATAGTAGGTAGATAGATCAATCAGGAGGACTGCTGGGAGTTACAGTCCAAGAATAGATAGAGAAGGAAGAAAGGAGAGAAAGAGGGAGGGAAGGTTGGCCGCAGCAACGTGTGGCGGATAAGCTAGTTTACATATAATACAAACATGATGCATGCTACCAAGTTTTACAGTCCTTCAATATAGTCGCCAGCATTGTGTACAACCCGTTTCCAACAATGTGGAAGTCATAAGACACCTGTTGCATGCCTGTTCTGTTGATAGTTCAAATGGAGCGGTCTCCTGCCACAAGAATCTCTGGAACAGCTCTGAAGCGAATGCCACGAAGTGGTTCCTTCATCTTAGGCTTTTACCCACCTTGCCACTGTTCTGTAAAGCAATGCAGATTCCCCACAAGCCTCTTGAAGACCTTGATGACACTGTTGTGCTGTACGACCTCTGACACATTCAATCTTTATCCAACTCTGTTGTTCTTGTTTCGAAAACATTATGACAACACTTACTTTAGACCGCAAGCTTAGAGGGGTCACCAAAGGCTATCAGAAAACATATTTCTGATGGTTTTAGGAACCCCCTTGGAAGAGAAGGCTGAAGATCTGTCCCCCTGTCCTTCTCTTCTTTTCTTGGAAACAGACAGCAAATCCTCCCACCAAAAACCCTCCTCTGCTGTGATTGGCCGGCCTCTCAGGCAAGGGGAGGGCTGCTTCTGAGACTCCAAGTGGGGAGGGGAGAGCAGGTGTGCTCGGCGCATGGCAGTGTGATGCATATGTGCGGGCAAGGGAGAGCGCACAAGTCTGGAGAGAGTCCAACATTTCTCAACATGGGGGTTGGGACCCCTGGTGGGTTGTGAGGGGGGGTGTCAGAGGGGTCATCAAAGACCACCAGAAAACACAGTATTTTCTGTTGGTCATGGTGGTTCTATGTGGGAAATTTAGCCCAATTCTGTCCTGTTGTTGGTGGGGTTCAGAATGCTCTTTGATTTTAGGTGAACTATAAATCCCAGCAATGAAAACTCCCAAATGTCTATTTTCCCCAAACTCCACCAGTGTTCACATTTGGCCATATTGAGTATTCGTGCCAAGTTTAGTCCAGATCCATCATTATTTGAGTCCACAGTGCTTTCTGGATATAGGTGAACTACAACTCCCAAACTCAAGATCAGTGCCCGCCAAACCCTTCCAGTATTTTCTCTTGGTCATAGGAGTTCTGTGTGCCAAGTTTGGTTCAATTCCATTGTTGGTGTGGTTCAGAATGCTCTTTGATTGTAGGTGAACTATAAATCCCAGCAACTACAACTCCCAAATGACAAAATCAGTCTCCCTCCAACCCCACCAGTATTCAAATTTGGGAGTATGGAGCATTTGTGCCAAATTTGGTCCAGTGAATGAAAATACACCCTGCATATCAGATATTTACATGGCAATTCTTAACAGGAGCAAAATTACAATTGCAATGTAGTAACAAAAATAATGTTATGGTTGGGGGTCACCACAACATTAAGGATTGTATTAAGGGGTCATGGCATTAAGACGGTGAAGAAACACTGTCCACCTTTGGGGTTTGGCTTCCTTTCCCACTCCTCTGTGTAATGCAGACATTCGGATGGACTGGGAAACTTACAACCAGGATAAAGATGACGACAAGTTGGTGGACCTCTTGGTGTTCTACGGCGCTCCTTTCCCAATTAAAGACTTAGATGGCAACGAGATTGAAGTCATCTGGGAATCTGAGCCATCCCGGCCTAAGATCTCTTTTGCCTCTACTATCACGTCGTCGCTTGGCTCTACCAGGGCGGATACAGTAAGTAAATAAATAGCCCATAAGCCTTTCAACACTTTATTGAAGGCAAAACTCCAGCAGGAAGGCAATATTTTGTACAGTTCTCATGAACATTCCCAGGTGTCTCAGATGCCTCCATTCTGCCATAAATATAATGCCACTGTTTAGGTTCTTTCTTCAGAATCCTTCATATCTCATATATATCTCATTCTGGCAGAGCCTGGGAACAATTTTGGAGGATGATGAAGGAGGAAGTGATGATGATGATGATACAGTGTGTCATACTCCCATCCCAAAGCAAATAATTTCTGTTGTCATCAGAGCTCACGAGGGGGTGCCTTCAGATTATCCATTCTGCATAACTCCCAAGCAAGTCGTAAGTTCTGTTTCTGGTTTTGGGGAGCTTCCAGTATAAGAGGTGCACTTTCATGCTTCTGTAAAAGGAAAATTATATCAAACTGGTTAAGGTTTTCTCATTTGATTTATTATTATTATTATTATTATTATTATTATTATTATTATTATTTGAAACACAATATGAGTCCACAGTAGACAAGATCACTT